>NC_029776.3:30078126-30090270 GCF_000817695.3 Arachis duranensis
TGAGTTTGTGTGTTTTTCAGTGATTTCAGGTATTTTCTGGCTGAAATTGAGGGACCTGAGCAAAAATCTGATTCAGAGACCGAAAAGGACTGCAGATGCTGTTGGATTCTGACCTCCCTGCACTCGAAGTGGATTTTCTGGAGCTACAGAAGCCTAATAGGCGCGCTCTCAACGGCGTTGGAAAGTAGATATCCTGGGCTTTCCAGCAATATATGATAGTCCATACTTTGCCCAAGATTTGATGGCTCAAACCGGCGTTCAAAGTCACCTTCAGAATTCCCAGCGTTAAACGCCGGAACTGACACAAGGATGGGAGTTAAACGCCCAAACTGGCACCAAAGCTGGCGTTTAACTCCAAGAACAGTCTCTACACGAAAATGCTTCAATGCTCAGCCCAAGCACACACCAAGTGGGCCCGGAAGTGGATTTTTATGTCATTTACTCATCCTTGTATACCCTAGGCTACTAGTTCTCTATATATAGGACCTTTTACTATTGTATTTTCATCTTTGGACATCTAGTTCTTAGATCATATCGGGGTAGTTATCCTTGTTTTGATGCTATCTTAGATCATTGGGAGGCTGGCCATTCGGCCTTGCCTAGACCTTGTTCTTATGTATTTTCAACGGTGGAGTTTCTACACACCATACATTAAGGGTGTGGAGCTCTGCTGTACCTCAAGTTTCAATGCAATTACTATTATTTTCTATTCAATTCTCTTTATTCCTATTCTTGGATTCTATTCCGGCCTGACCGAGAACCGACAGGTGATTACCCATGCTGTGACAGAGCATAGGCGACGTTTTCACTGAGAGGATGGGAGGGAGCCACTGATAATGGTGAAACCCTACATGAGCTTGCCATGGAAAGGAGTAAGAAGGATTGGATGAAGACAGTAGGAAAGCAGAGAGACGGAAGGGAAGGCATCTTCATGCACTTATCTGAAGTTCCTACCAATGAATTACATAAGTACCTCTATCTTTATCTTTTATACTTTTATGCGTTCATCACCATATCCATTTGAGTTTGCCTGACTAAGATTTACAAGATGACCATAGCTTGCTTCATACTAACAATCTCCATGGGATCGACCCTTACTCGCGTAAGGTTTATTACTTGGACGACCCAGTGCACTTGCTGGTTAGTTGTGCGAAGTTGTGTAATGCCATGGTACTAAGCTACCAAGTTTTTGGGGTTCATGACCGGGGATTATGAGAGTTGTGAAAAGTATTGTTCACAATTTCGCGCACCAGTGGGGGTGCATGATCAAAGTGAAATCCACCATATCCTTGGGTTGGGTATGTGCATTGGGAAGGGTATGGCTCATTGTAGTATAGAAGAGGTTGCTCCTTCCAAAATTGATGCTCCAATCTCATGATGCAATCCAAAATTGAAGTTATCAAACCCTACAAAATGATCACAACCAAACTCCAAACCAAGAGGAGGATAACTCATAGAGAAAATAGAAAATAAAAACTAAAGGCATCAATTAACAAAAGAAACAAAACTCCTAATTACCAACAAAAGCAAACAAACAATCCAAAAAGTATCTATTCAAACTATGGACATATTTACAACAACCAAAATATAACACTCATGACGCTAGTTCCCCGGCAATGGCGCCAAAATTTGATAAGAGCCAAAAGTAGGTTAGGAATCTCACTCTAAAAGTAGGATTGACGTTGCAAGTATAGATCCAAACCCAACAATTGACCATCAATCAAATTTAATTTCAAAAGATGTCACAATCAATGCAAACATAAATCGAGAGTATTTAGACTCTCGGGTCGTTCTCCCTAGGAACTGGTGACAAAAAGTGTATAAAATTGGTTGTAAAGATCAAAAGGGTTATCAACAATAAGGAAGCAAATAATAAAGAGATAAGAGAACAAGACAAAATTTACAATTAATAAACTAATAAAAGAACAAAAGAACTAAGTATGTAATATAGACAAGTAAGACTATAAAGTGATGAAAAGGTGGTTCAAAACATAATTGAAACCTTGACTTGGAATGAGTTATGGAATCTCCTTCCTTGCCATAACCACAACTATGATAATTATGATGGATTAATATCACTAAGTCAACCCTTAACATCGAAGGATAAGTCAAGAGCATAATTGTCATTAATCCACAAATCCTATCTAACTTACCAAATTAATTGGTGAAAAGCTAGCGTTAATGGAAACAATAACAACTAACAACCCAAGAATTATCACTAAATGTTGGACATTATGGCTCTAGTAATCCATAAACTCATTTTTCCCAAGCCAAGGGGTGGAAATTACCCATAACTAAAATTGACATTTCATCAAACACATAGAGGGCATAATCATAAAACATGGCAAAATTGGAAATTTGATGAAAGCTATGAACCACAAATGATCAAAATCAATAAAGGAAACTCAATAAACATAAAATAAGCATCAAACACCAAATTTAACAACTAGAAATCCAAAATTGCAAACTATGCATATATCAACAAAAGAGAATAAAATATAAAAAAGTGTAGAACAAGTGGTATAATTAAAAATGAAATTAAAGAAATACTTACAATGCAATTGCTAGAATCCAAAATCAACTTGAAGTATAAAATTCTACAAAACCCTAATGTAAACCCTAAGAGAGAATTTTCTATACTACCCTACTCCTACTACTATGTAAAACTATGCAAAATTATGTCTAAGTCCTCATGCCTTCATATGGCTTCATTTCCCCTTGATATAGCACTTCCCATTCAGCATCAAGCCTTCCAAAATTGGTCCAAAGGCCCCCAAAATCGCACAGCACGTGTTTCATTAATGAATCCACGTGCAGGGATCTGTGCGTATGCACAGGTGTTTGTGCGCACGCACACATGCTAAATTCCTTTTCGTGCGTACGTACGCATCCTCATGCGCACGCACGCATAGCTGTGTGCTTTCTCCTTATTTTTTTCATGTTTTCTCCCTTTGTACATGCTTCCTTCCACTTTTGCATATCCATTCTTGCCTCTTTGACCTGAAATCACTCAAAAAACATGTCATGGCATCAAATGGAATAAAAGTGGAATTTAATTGGTCAATTTAAGCACAAAAATGCATGTTTTCACATTAAGGTTCAATTTAGGGATCAAACATAAAAGTATGCTATTTTGGTGCTTAAGTGTAGGTTTACGTGATGAAGTCCACTCAAATCGAGCCAAAATATCTCATCAAATGTGGACTCATCAAACCACCTATACTGGACTAACCCATTTACTATCCGAGATTAGATAAATGATGTTGGCTTCAAACAGTCGGGTCACTTTCTTCTTCACAACTTCTAAAATGGTGGGGTTCAACCGCCTTTGAGGTTGACGGATAGGCCTTGCTCCCTCCTCTAGAAATATACGGTGCTCACAGACTTGAGGGCTTATACCTACTATGTCCGCCAAACTCCACCCAATAGCTTTCTTGTTTCTTCTCAGCATACTAAGCATACGCTTCTCTTGTTGGGAAGTAAGTTCCTTTGCAATGGTAACTGGGAGCTATTGATTATCTTCAAGATAAGCATACTTTAGGTGAGGTGGAAGGGGCTTCAACTCCATTTTCATCTCATGGCTTGGCCCTTGATCATCCAGAACCATTGGAGGTGGCAAGGTGTCTTCAGAATACTCAGAGGGCTTCTCCACACTTGCACCTTGAACCATGTTCCTCTCATCTACTGCCTCTTGGTGAACTTTAGCCACAGTCTCATCAATAATGTCACACTGGAAGATAGAGTGATCTTCCGGTGAGTGCTTTAAAGTTCATCAAGGTTAAAGCTCACTGCTCTTCCATCAATCTCAAATGAATATGTACCTGAGAAGGCATCCAATTTAAACTGCAAAGTCTTCAAAAATGGGCATCCAAGCAATAGGAAACGTCAACCCCTTAATGCTCTAGAATGTAGAAGTCAATAGGAAATGTCAACCCCTTAATGCTCACCAAGACGTCTTTTGCAATGCCAACCACTGAGATTATGCTTTTATCTGCCAAAACAAAACATGCTACTGACCTTTTCAAGGGTGGAAGCCTCAAAGCATCATATACAGATAATGGCATAATACTAACACATGCACCTAAATCACACATGCAGTCAACAAACTGAACACCACTATAGTGTATGTAACCATATAAGGACCGGGATCACCACATTTCTCCTGTATAGCACCCATTAAAGCAGAAATTGAGCTACCCAAGGGAATGGTTTCTAAATCATGTATATTTTCCTTATTCATACACAAATCCTTTAGAAACTTAGCATACTTAGGAACCTAGCAAATAGCATTAAAAAGGGGAATAGTTACCGCAACCTTTTTGAAGATTTTCACCATCTTGGGATCTAGTTCTACTTGCTTTTTAGTCCTCCTAGCAAGGTGTGGAAAAGGAATGGGAATGGCTTCCCTCATAACATCATCTTCCTTAAATACTCCATTCCTTAGTTGAGCAACTTCTTCTTCAACCGCATCTTGTACCTCATCCTCTTCTTCAACATCTTCTACCTCAACAACGTCTCAACTTGAATATCTTCTCTTGAGCTTGGCTCCTCGGGACTCCTCTCTTGCAATACAGTGTCGGACCTCAAAGTAATGGCATTAATTCCACCCTTGGGGTTAGGTAAAGGTTGAGAGGGAAGTGCACTAGAGCTTGAAGATTGATTATTGGAGGTAGAGGGTGGGTCCATACGGGATATAAGAGCTTGTAGAGTGGAGGTAAGACCGGTGAGGCTAGAGGTGAGTGAACTTTTAAGCTCTTTTTGTCCTTGAAGGATAAAACGGAGTGTTTTATCCTGGTTGAAAGAAGGAGGAGGATAGGTAATTTGAGGGGCTTGTGGTTGGTTGAGTTGAGGTGCTTGGGCTTGCCTTTGATGAGGTGGTTGGTATCTTTGGCCTTGGTTCTGTTGTTAGTATGGGGGATTTTGTTGATACCGGTTCTATTGATAGTTGTTGTTTCACCTTTGATTTTCACCATTGTCTCTGTCTCCTTGGTTGTAGTTGTCTCTCTATCTTTGGTTGGGATTGTCTTGCCTACCTTGATTGTAGTTACCACCTTGGTTATAATTACCACCTTGTCGATAGTACCCTTGATTCGGACGGTTGTAATAAGCATTTGTAGCCACCAAGGTGTTGTCCTCTTGGAGTTGTGGACATTAATCAGTGTAGTGAGAATGGCAAGCGCATATTTCACACACTTTTTGAGGGACCAACTATTGACATTGTTGTTGAGGAGGAGGCGGAGGTTGTTGTTGATTGAGCTGGAGCTACTAGAGTATATTGGTCATCTCTTCCAGAGTCTTGGTGAGAGCAGCAGTCTCACTACTAGAAGAAACTTTCACAACAACCTTGGGATGATTATTCCTTTGCCTTGCGTTTTGGGTAGACTCAGCTAGATCGGTGATCAGTTGCCACGCTTCTGTTGCCATCTTGTACTTCGTCAGAGAGCCATTACTCGCAACATCTAAGAAGGTCTGGTCTTGAGGCTTCATGCCTTGGCAGAAATAGCTAATCAACACCAACTGGTCAATCATGTGATGGGAACATGAGTCTAGTAGATTCCTGAAGTGTTCCCATTACTCATAGAGAGTTTCTGATTCACCTTGAATGATACAGAAAATCTTCTTCTTCAATCTATCTGTAACCTCTGCTGGAAAGAACTTGTCTAGGAATTCCTTTCTGAGCAAATCCCAATTAGTAACAACAGCTTCTGGTTGAATGTATAACCACTCCTTAGCCTTTTCCCTCAAGAGAAAATGGGAAGGCATATAGCCAGACGACAGTCTCATCCGCACCATGCCGCCTAGTAGTTGAGCAAGCTGTTTGAAAATCTCTAAGGTGCTTGATAGGCTCTTGGGCAGGTAAGCCATGGAACTTAGGCAGCAGATTAATCAATGCGGTCTTCAGTTCAAAATTCGCAATCAAATTCGGATGATGCGCTTGATATGGCTGCAGTGTAAAATTCGGGGCTCCCACTTCCTTGAGAGTAATTCTTCTAGGAGCTGCCATAGTACCTGCACTTAAATCAACAGAAGAGGCGTCAATGGAATTAGTAGGAGACGAACTAGTTTCTTCCTCAAATGACGCTTTAGACTCAACCTCAGATAAGACTGGTGAATTGGGCGAAATCTCTTCACCACACTCAGAGGCTAACCAATGCCGAACTCGCCTAATACATGAAATAGTCTTTTCAATCTCAGGATCAAATGCGGCTAAGCTCGGATCCGGTAATGAACGCGTCATTCAATGAAAGAAACATAGAGCTCATGGTAATAAAATATATTAAGAAAAATTAAATAATAAAACTACTAATAAACAGAAAGCACACCAATAAAAATAAAATAAAAAATGCAATTATGTAAATATTAAAATATTTACACCAACCAATAATTTAGCACACATATGCAACTCCCCAGCAACATCGCCAAAAAATGACGAGAGAAAAAATGCCGGTTAAGATTTTCTGATGAAAATCACATTGCAAGTACAGCCTTAACCGACAAAGTTCCCTACTATCAATTTAGAAGTGTATCACAATTAAAAATAAATAATCGGGAGCAGAATCCCGAGTCATTTCCCAAAGAGTTGACACAAGGATGTAAATTATTGATTAGGATTTTTTTAAATATTTTGTTGAAGTTGAGAACGAAAAAATAAATAACCAGAAGTTAAAGAAGCGAATAAATAACACGAGGTGTTATGTAATTGAATTAAAAAGGCCTTGGCTAGGAGTGAAAATTGGAGTTCATATCCTTGTTGTCTTTCTCAAGTATAATAGTAACGGTTTATTGCTCTCACTTAGTTATCCTTTATCAATTGAAGGAAAGTTAAGTGGCTGTCGCTAACTCTGACTCACAAGTCCTAATCACCTCATCCGGAGGGACTAGAGTTAGTGAAAACTAAGTTAGCCAGCAATTCTCCATTTACTAGTTCGTACTTGAGTATTAGAACTCAAGGGGTTCCAATTAATCAACTCCCAGGCCAAGTTCGAATATCTACTCCATTAACATGAATGCCATTTTCACAAACATGTAAAAGGAGCAAATAAAAGGCATGATAATTATAATAAATTAATAAAATTAAAATTGGCACTGACAATTAATTAAAAGGGATTGAACAAGCAATAAAAATAAATATGAAAATCTTCACTGCATTAATAGAATTCAAAAATAACAATATCCAAGTATGAACACAAGGCAATTAAATGAAAAAGAGTAATTGAGTTATTGGAAAAGAAAACTATAGAGATGATGACTTCAATAGAAGGTAGTAGCAGCTCTCTCAATACCCAATCCAAAAGCAAAAACTAAGAAATCAAAAACCCTAGAGTAAAGTATCTGTTTCTCCCCCTGGAATTCAAATACTAATCAAAAGCTAAAGTGAAAGTGAAAGTTTCCTTAGTCTCAGCTCCACCCCTACTTTTAGTATGTGTTTTCGAGCTTGAAACTGGGTCCAAATCAACCCAGAAATCTCCCCCAGTGATTTCTGTTAAGTGCAGCACGTGACGCTTTGTCACACGTACGCGTCGGCCACGTGTATGCGTCGCTGGACTTCTGCGCTTGTCTCGCGTACGCATCGGTCACGCGTACGCCTCGTTGTAAGATGCTCCAATTCACGCGCACGCGTCAGCCATGCGTGCGCGTCGCTCCTCGCTTCTCATCTCTTTGGTTTCTTGTACTTCTTCCAATTTGACATGCCACCTCTTCATCCGTTAAGCCATTCATGCCCTGTAAACTTGAAAACACTTCACAAACATGCATCGAATGGTATAAAGGAGAATTAAAAATTAAAAATTTTAAGGCTTTTGAAGCATGTTTTCAATTATAGCACAAAATTAGAAAGAAAATGAAAAACATGCTATTTACATAAATAAATGTATGAATAATTGATCAAAATTCACTCAATTTAGTATAAGATAAACCATAAAATAGTGATTTATCAGTGACTTACAAACTCTTAATAGAAAAATCCCAAGACTAGTGAACTTAAAGTTTTATTGTCTGATTTTAATCTTTGTGAAGCTGTGGCTACTTGGGAACAGGTAAGCAACTTACTGTGTGTGTTCATGATCCTCTAAGTAATAATGAGTTAATGACACAATTTCCTTTTTGTAGGTTTTATTCTTGCATTCTAAAAGAAATTTATAGTGTTCTACTTTACATTTTATTGATGTATGATGTGAACTGATTATACAAGTTCAAAATAGTACTATTATATTGACCAAGGAATTTATTGCTTCTTTACCAAATGGATAGGAAGACCACGCGTGGCGTATGATCAATAAAGGAATACTCCTGTATGTAATCAATTGATTGCTATTTTACTAATTGTGCAATCTTGGTAACATATTTTAATGAAGAACATTGACAGTTTAACTCAATTATTAAAAGTGAATTATAGTGTTACACTTTACATGTTGTGTTCTATAATAATATAAATTTGTGGAGTTTTTTTTTTAAATTACTTCTATTTCAAAGTAAGCATAAATAACAACTTGATTTTTTATGTTTTGTCCTCTTCTTCAATTTTTCATGCTTATTTAATAGTAACAATCAAAGTTGAGGATAGCATTTTAAAATTTCTTAGGACATTACAAAGTGATATTGCAAATTGAGTAGTGCAAAAAAGTGGTCACAACATAAAATTAAGTTGTGAAATGAATTTTATGATCCATGTATTAGCAGACAAGCAATCATTGATAATGTTCTAGTTGGCATAGACAGAGATTAATGGACATCCTTTGTTCAATATCGATTTTTACCTTCTACAATGGTAACATGCTAAATTTTTTAAACTTAATATTAATACGTAATCACTTTTCTAATCTTTATTTTTCTTTTTTGATAGGAGATGTGTAGGAGAAACAAAGAATATCGCAACCAGCAAACAATTTCCCATATTGTTGGCTCAAAATCCATCTAAAAAAAGAAATGAAATAGTATGAAGCATAATTCAAGTATTTGTTTTTACTAAATTATCATATGCTTCTTAGCTTTATTTTATATTCTTTTACATAGTTTTTAGAAACATGACGAAAAATTAGCCGTGGAGAAATGTACATAGAAACTCATATGAAGAAAGATGGATCGTTTGTAACTGATAAAGTAAGAGATATAGGGGTAAGTTGAACTTATTGGTCTATTTTAGTAAAAAGTGTAGCTTCAGATTCTGACAAACCTTAATGTTATTTTGTTATATTTTCATTGTTTAAATCTCAATTGTATGAACAAATTGAACTAGTTATGACTCAAAATGAGAAAGATGAATATGGACCATCCACAAATGATGTTATTGGCAAAGTGTTTGGGGAAGAGCATCCTGGTAGGGTGTGATGCATAGGAATGAGAGCAACACCTACTAATACTTTTAGAAATGCCAATCGTCCTAGCCAGTTAGCTAATTCTTCTACTTCAATGTTCTCTACCAACTACTCCCAAGCTGATTTTAAACATTTGGAGTCTAAATTTGATGGGACATTGACTGCACTGAAGACTTATTTCCTTTCTAAAGAAGGAAGAATTCCTATTGAACTTACTAGTACATTTGACCAAGGAGCTTAGGTAAATTGCCTTCTCTTGTCGAGTTTATGTTACACTAATCATTTTGAAAATTATGATAAATGATAACTGTTATATTGAGCTACTATTCTAACATTGTTTGTCTCATATATTCTAACCTCACACCCCACTCTTTTCAATTTATTGTTTAATTTTTTGACACTTGAAAAGGTTAACGTCTTTTTTTAACTTTTTTCCTTTAAATTATTGTTATAGTGCCATAGATGTTGGTAATTTTTATGTTGACATTTTTTTAATTTATTTTAGGCTAATGATGTTAAGAATGAAACTATTATACCAACAACAAGAAGAACATTATCAGGTGGAAGCAATAAAAATGGTGAAGACATTATTTAGTGTTGCTTTAAAGATTGATAAGTTGTTTATTGTTAAACATTTTTTAGAATATTATATTATATTTTTTACTAAAAAAAAAACTTATTCAAGTAGTGAACTCATTAGTGGTAGTTGTGAATTTATTGAATTTTAGCTTGCTTAATTTTTAGGATTAGATATATAAAGACAGTGGTGATTAAGATATTATGCATTTTATTATAATCCACTCCAAGAGTCTACCACTGCTACAAAATCTCCCTCTTCCTTTTCCTAGCCTTTGAGTAGCCAAGTGGGGGAGAAAGCGGCCATTGCACTGGCTCTCTTAGTTACACTGGGCCCCGGTATGAGTCCTCATGTCCGCTCTTCTCTGCCTGCAATCCTTCCTCCTTTGTTCCCCATGGCAACTGGGGATCAAAAAGCACCAAATGCCAATAAGCCCTCCATTCCAGTGGAACGATGTTGCTTTAGCTTTCGGGCGTCAAAGCGTAAATCTTTAGGTTTGAGCCAAAGAATCCCATTTGCTTTGGTTGCTAGCGAGTGAGGGAATCGCGGATGGGCTTATGACCTCGAAGCTCTGGCTTATTTCGCTTCGGGGCTATGATGAGGTGAAGGCACGTATTCGGATCTGACCCTAATGTCTAACTATAGGTCTTACCAAAAGTCCTGGAGCTCCGCTCGTTGCTTTGAAGCCTACTCTTGCTGGCTTTCAAGCTGGAGTGATTATCGGTTTACAAAATCGTGAGAAAGAGGATGAAAGGAACACTTATTGGTTTTGTTTCGTAGCCCCTCCTGCCGCAGTGTGCACTAAGTCGACCGGCCTCAGGGGGACCCTTCTTAATGGAGCTCTATAGCCTTAGGGACGAGCTCCATGAGAGGGGAATACAATCCCATGCTTCTCAAAGATACTTAGTCTAGTCTGCCAATCACTGTTCTTCCCTTTTCATTAGAATGATCGACATACCGCCTTGACCACTAAAAAGACAAGTTCGAAGAAAGGAAGAAAAAATTTTACTTATATTAAATTTTGTTTTCTAATTAATATTTTATAAAATAAAAAAAACTATATATATGCATAATATAAATTTTTTGCAATTTTATTTGTGCAGCACATTTCAAATTACGGTGGTTTACAACTCCCACAAAAGAAAAACTACCGCAATTTACTTTTTAAAATAGCGTCCGTTTAAAAAAACCATAATTTATTGCAGGACACCTAACTATGTTGGTTTACTAAACCTCTATAATGCAATTTGCGAGGGTTAAAAACCGCCGCAAATCTAAAAAAAAACCTTGCAAATTACCGTTTTTTTTTGTAGTGTGTGCATATTTGTTTTGTTTTGCCTAACTGTATATTTCTGTTTAATTACTAATTGTAATACTTTCCATACATACTCTCTAATTGTATTTGTTTTGTTTTGATTATTATTTGTGATTGATTGATGAGCGGATAATCTATATGCTTTTTGGCATTGTTTTTAGTATGATCTAGTTAGTTTTTAGTATATTTTTATTAGTTTTTAGTTAAAATTCACTTTTCTGGACTTTACTATGAGTTTGTGTGTTTTTCTGTGATTTCAGGTATTTTCTGGCTGAAATTGAGGGTCCTGAGCAAAAATCTGATTCAGAGGCTGAAAAGGACTGCAGATGCTGTTGGATTCTGACCTCCCTGCACTCGAAGTGGATTTTCTGGAGCTACAGAATCCCAATTAGCGCGCTCTCAACGGCATTGGAAAGTAGACATCCTGGGCTTTCCAGCAATGTATAATAGTCCATACTTTACCCGAGATTTGATGGCCCAAACCGGCGTGGCAAATCAGCCTTAGAAATTCCAGCGTTTAACGCTGGAACTGGCATAAAAATTGGAGTTAAACGCCCAAACTGGCATGAAAGCTGGCGTTTAACTCCAGAATTAGTCTCTACACATGAAAGCTTCAATGTTCAGCCCAAGCACACACTAAGTGGACCCAGAAGTGGATTTTTACGTCATTTACTCATTTCTGTATACCCTAGGTTTCTACCTTACTATTAATAGGATCTTTTGACATTGTATCTGTACCTCATGACACTTTACACGTTTCTTTGTATACTTCCCACGGCATGAGTCTCTAAACCCCATGGTTGGGGGTGAGGAGCTCTGCTGTGTCTTGATGGATTAATGCAATTACTACTGTTTTTCATTCAATCATGCTTGCTTCCATTCTAAGATATCACTTGCTCTTAACCCGGATGAATGTGATGATCCGTGACACTCATCAC
>NC_029776.3:30090338-30094371 GCF_000817695.3 Arachis duranensis
GTGCGTTGAACATTTTCACTGAGAGGATGGGAGGTAGCCATTGACAACGGTGAAACCCTTGCATACAGCTTGCCATGGAAGGAGCCTTGCGTGTTTGAAGAAGAAGACAGTAGGAAAGCAGAGATTCAGAAGATGGAGCATCTCCAAAACGTCAACCTGTTCTCCATTACTGCAGAACAAGTACTTATTTCATGTTCTTTTACTTTTCACAATCAATCTTGATAATTTCTGATATCCTGACTAAGATTTACAAGATAACCATAGCTTGCTTCAAGCCGAGAATCTCCGTGGGATCGACCCTTACTCACGTAAGGTATTACTTGGACGACCCAGTGCACTTGCTGGTTAGTTGTGCGGAATTGCAAAAGTGTGATTGCAATTTCGTGCACCATTGATCCTATCGAACTGAATACTGAATTGAGCAATTGTAATATTAAGGAGAATAGATGATGATGTATTAGAAATTATTGAGACTAGAGGTAGTTATAGAGATGAAATTCTAGCAAATTAACTATGTTGGGATTAGTTAAGACCATAGGCTTGAATTTCTGTGAAGTTAGAGATTAGGATTGCCTAGTGAGTTTATGTTTCTTTTTATAGTCTTTATTTGAAACTATTACCCTACTAGAAACCTTCGAGTTCTCATCCGTCATGGATTTTTTGTTTTTCAGATGCAGGGCGTGATGCACCTCGTGAGTGTATAGAATTCTGTTGGTGAAGCGAAGAAGACCTTTTGAGATTTATTGTGATTTTAGAATTCTCTCTACTTTTGATACTTTATTGTATATTATGTATATTTCTCTTAGAGATTTTTATTTAGAGAGACAATATGTCTATTTTTGTATACTTTCTGGTTTTGTAATATTCTAGCCGACCTGTTCTTTGCGGGTAAGTTAGTAATTATTATGTATCTTATTACAAACTTATGTATGTATGTATGTATGTATGTATATATGTATATTACATATGTGTGTGTGTGCGTGTTTTGTTCTTGTATATCGATGCTTCTTGCGTTAACGTGGTTTGAGTGTGGGTAATAGCTGTCGATTTTGTTTATCTTTCCTTCTCTGTCTCTTAGTTATATTATTATTCCTCTAGTATTATGTATGTATCTTTTTTTAGGTGTCGTATTGCTTCGCCACCATTGATTTCCTTCAACTCTTATTATTGTTACTTGCTAACGGCTTTTGTCAAGGAATTTAATTCGATTAATTCTAATTAGAAAATTATGTTTTAGGGTGTTTTTGCGATTTTAAAGTAATTGTTTGAGAATAAATAATTATGTTTTAATTAAGATTATGATTGGAAAATAAAATTATTTTTGAGTTTTTTTTAAGTTTTAAACTTAAAAAGGGAGTTGAAGTTAGTTTGGAAATTTGGTTAAACAATTGTGTTAGTTTGTGAAGTTGGTTGGGGAGTTAACTTGTTTGAATTGAATTAACAATGAAGAGAATAAATGAAATAATTAAAGTTTTAAAAGCTAATTAATTATCAACTCAAGGGTTGGGAATAGGAAGTGTGAAATGAGATTTAAATGAAGCTAATATAAGAGTTGAAGGAAAGAGGGATAACTGAGGAAGATGTAATTAAGTTGTAAAAGAATTGTGCGATAAGAGCAAATGAAATTTAGCTATAATCTAACTTGAACTTGAGAATCTTGAAAGTTTGGTTTGTTAGCTCCCTAAAGTAACTAATTAAAGAAAAATATAACGAGTATGAATGAGAAAAAGATTGAGGTGGATTATCAGTGATGTGCTTGAGTTAGCTTGAGGTAGATTATAAATGATTATGTGTATGAGTTAGTTTATTTGCAGCATTAACCTTGAGTATAGAGTATTGTGTTAGACACCTTATATCCCGCAAGCCATATGTAACAACCTAAGTCCAACCTGGTGAATATTAAAATGTGAATGGAAAGTGGAGTTGAGTTGATGGTTATGACAAAAATTATGTTGTTATGAGATCATTAATGAGGAATGAGTCTTGACTTGAGGCTTATGACAAAAGTAAGAATTTATGAGATTTATGATTAAAGTTATGATTGAGATTTATGCTAGCGATTATGATTAATGATGAATTTGATGATGATGATCGATTGGCAGGACGGAGGTTTTATCCCACTTGCGTGATTATGAAAGATGTTTACGATTAAGACGATAGTTTTGGGTGATGAGGATTATGATGAATTTGATTATGATGGTTTTAATTGATGATGATTATTGATTGGCAATGACGTGGATTTGTCCCGCTTGCGTTACTGATATTATGGGGATGGTGGTTCGTTCCACCCACAATGAGGATAGTAGCTTTGTCCCGCTCACGGATAAACAAGTTGTGGTTGAGAATTTTCTCTCTTGTTTTATGATAGACAAGTGGGGTTGAGGATCCCTCACTTGTTACATCGGGGGATTGGATAAAAGGTTGAAGATTCTCTTCGATTCAGTTTTTTATTGTGGTGTGAACGAGTTAGGTTAAGAATTTTCTATTGTTGCACCACAATCTCTCTCTGATTGTGAAGTGTAGTGGACACTATATCCCAAATAGTACGGCCTCCAGTGAGAAGGTGACAGGGTACTCTCCCTCTAAGACTAGCTTGTGATAAGCTTGGGATGTTCCTCCTAGGGATGCATGACAGAGAGATGATATATGAGTTAGCTACCGGATGTGTTGGGTCTAGCAGTATAAATGACACATGAGCTCACGACCAGTAGAACATGCATGCATCATATGCATTTATTTGATTTATTTAGGTGTGTATTTTATTGTTGTGTTTATGTGATTTATCTGACTATATGCTATTTGTTATGTTCTTTACATGTGTTTGCTTTTGTGTATTTGAATTGTTTGATTTGATTGTGTTTGTTAGCGTACGGAGGTGATGGAGGTTAAGACGGATTGATTTCAGATTGCCCTTACAAATGAAATCTCATTGCAAGTATAGTTTCTAAACAAACAAATAATCCTTTCATGCAAAAAATTGGTTGTCACAAGTAACAAACCCCTAAAAATAATAACCGAAGTATTCAAACCTTGGGTCGTCTCTCAAAGGAATTGCAAGGAAGTGTTCTTGTTATTGGTTATGAGATGTATATTTTGAGGTTTTGAATAAGGAAAAAGAAAAGTAAATTGCAAGAATGAAACTAATAGCTAAGAATGCTCTTGGCAAGGAATGAGAATTGAAAGTCCTATCCTCATTATCATCATCAATTGTGATAGGAATTGTCCATTGCTCCCACTTAGTCAACCTCTAACTATGAAGGAAAGTCAAGTGGATAAATCAACTTGAGTCCACAAGTCCTAGTCAACTCCTAAGGAAAGACTAGAGTTAGTGTCATTCAAGTCAATTAGCAACTTTCAATTATTAATCAACAAGAGACTTTGCTAACTCAAGAGTCACTAATTACTCTACCAAAGCCAAGAGGAGAAAAACCTAGCTCATACTAAAAGAAGCATTTCAACAAACACATAGAAGGTGGTGCACGAAATTGTGATCATCAACAATGGTGCCAAAAACTTGGTAGCGCTCTCAAACGTGAATCACACTTAGTCACAACTCCGCACAACTAACCAGCAAGTGCACTGGGTCGTCCAAGTAATACCTTACGTGAGTAAGGGTCGATCCCACAGAGATTGTTGGTATGAAGCAAGCTATGGTCATCTTGTAAATCTCAGTTAGGCGGATAGTAAATGTTATGGAGTTTTTGAATAATAAATAAAGCAGAAAATGAAGATATAGTTACTCATGTAATTCAATGGTAGGAAATTCAGATAAGTGTATGGAGATGCTTGTCCCTGTTGGATCTCTGCTTTCCTACTGCCTTCTTTCAATCCTTCTTATTCCTTTCCATGGCAAGCTGTATGTAGGGCATCACTGTTGTCAATGGCTACATCCCATCCTCTCTGTGAAAAAGGTCCAAATGCTCTGTCAAGGCACGGCTAATCATCTGTCGGTTCTCAATCATGTTGGAATAGAATCCCTTGATTCTTTTGCGTTTGTCATCACGCCCAACAATCACGAGTTTGAAGCTCGTCA
>NC_029776.3:30095391-30099801 GCF_000817695.3 Arachis duranensis
CTAAAGTCCCCAGTTAGAGGTGTCCAGAGCTCTTAAGCACACTCTTTTTGCATTGGATCATGACTTTAACCACTCAGTCTCAAGCTTTTCACTTGGACCTGCATGCCACAAGCACATGGTTAGGGACAACTTGATTTAGCCGCTTAGGCCTTGATTTTATTTCCTTGGGCCCTCCTATCCATTGATGCTCAAAGCCTTGGATCCTTACCTTTGCCTTTTGGTTTTAAGGGCTATTGGCTTTTTCTGCTTGCTTTTTATTTTTCTTTTCTTTCTATATTTTTTTCCGCCAAAATATTTTTTCTTTTTTTTGCAAGCTTTTACTATTCACTGCTTTTTCTTGCTTCAAGAATCAATTTCATGATTTTTCAGATTATCAATAGCATTTCTCTTTGTTCATCATTCTTTCAAGAGCCAACAATTTTAATATTCATAAACAACAAGATAAAAAATATGCACTGTTCAAGCATTCATTCAAAAAACAAAAATTATTGTCACCACATCAATATAATTAAACTAAATTCAAGAATAAATTCGAAACTTATGTACTTCTTGTTCTTTTGAATTAGAAACATGATTCATTTAAGAGAGGTGAAGGATTTATGAAATTATTCATAGCTTTAAGACATAGTTACTACATATTAATGATCATGTAATAAAGACACAAACATAGATAACATAAAGCTTAAAAATCAAAAAACAGAGAAATAAGAACAAGGAATGAGTCCACCTTAGTGATGGTGGCGCTTTCTTCTTGAAGAACCAATGATGTCCTTGAGTTCTTCTATGTCTCTTCCTTACCTTTGTTGCTCCTCCTTCATTGCTCTTTGATCTTCTCTAATTTCATGGAGAATGATGGAGTGCTCTTGATGTTCAACCCTTAATTGATCCATATTGTAACTCAAATCTTCTAGGGAAGTGTTGAGTTGTACCAATAGTTGTTGGGAGGAAAGTGCATCCCTTGAGGCATCTCCGGGATTTCTTGGTGATGAGCTTCCTCATGCGTCTCTTGGGTTCCATGAGTGGGCTCTCTTGTTTGCTCCATCCTTTTCTTAATAATGGGCTTGTCCTCCTCAATGAGGATGTCTTCTTCTATGATAACTCTAGCTGAGTAACATAGATGGCAAATAAGATGAGGAAAAGCTAGCCTTGCCAAAGTAGAGGACTTATCGGCTATTTTGTAGAATTCATGGGAGATGACTTCATGAACTTCTACTTCCTCTCCATTCATGATGCTATGAATCATGATGGCCCGATCCACAGTAACTTCAGATCGGTTGCTAGTGGGGATGATGGAGCATTGGATGAACTCCAACCATCTTCTAGCCACAGGCTTGAGGTCCAGTCTTCTTAATTGAACCGGCTTGCCTTTGGAGTCTCTTTTTCATTGAGCTCCTTCAACACATATGTCCATAAGGACTTGGTCCAACCTTTGATCAAAGTTGACCCTTCTTGTGTATGGGTGTGCATTTCCTTACATCATGGGCAAGTTGAATGCCAACCTCACATTTTTTGGACTAAAATATAAGTATTTTCCCCAAACCATTGTAAGATAGTTCTTTGGATTTGGGTTCATACTTTGATCATGGTTCCTAGTGATCCATGCATTGGCATAGAACTCTTGAACCATCTAGATTCTGACTTGTTGAATGGGGTTGGTCAGAACTTCCCAACCTCTTCTTTGGATCTCATGTCAAATCTTCGGATACTCATTTTTCTTGAGCTTGAAAGGGACCTCTGGGATCACCTTCTTCTTGGCCACAACTTCATAGAAGTGGTCTTGATGGGCTTTTGAGATGAATCTCTCCAGAAGTGGTCTTGATGGGCTTTGGAGATGAATCTCTCCATCTCTCATGACTCGGAGGTGGAAGCTTTTGTCTTCCCTTTCCATTTTCTAGAGGTTTCTCTGGCCTTAGGTGCCATTATGGGTTATGGAAAAAACAAAAAGCTATGCTTTTACCACACCAAACTTAAAATATTGCTCACCCTCGAGCAAGAGAAGAAAGAATAGATGAAGAAGAAGAAGATATGGAAGAGGGGGAGAGAAGATTGTGCTTCGGCCAAGGTGGAGAAGAGAGGGTTGTGTTGTGTGAAAGTGAAGAAGAATGGAGGGGTATTTATAGTGGAGGGAGAGGGGTTAAGGTTTTGCCATATTGGGTGGGTTGGGTGGGAAAGTGTTTTTGAATTTTGAAGGTAGGTGGGATTTATGGGAAAGGGTGGATGGATGTGAGTGGTGAAGGTGGGTAATTGGGAAGAGAGATTGAGGTGATTGGTGAAGGATTTTTGGGGAAGAGAGGATGAATGTGAATAAGAGGAGAGAGGGTGAGTTGAGGTAGGTGGGGATCCTGTGGGGTCCGTAGATCCTGAGATGATCCTGTGGGGTCCACAGATCCTGAGATGTCAAGGATTTACATTCCTGCACCAATTAGGCATGTAAAATGCCTTTGCATACAATTCTGGCGTTTAAACGCCGAAGTGATGCTTATGTTGGGCGTTCAACGCCCAACTGCAGCATGTTTCTGGCATTGAACGCCAGTTCCATGCTTGTTTCTGGCGTTCAGCACCAGCTCTCCTCAGGGTATACTCCTGGCTTTCAAATGCCAGGATGCTGCTTGTTTCTGGCATTCAAATCCATGCTCTGTTCTGGCGTTGAACACCAGCCAGATGCTCATTTCTGGCGTTTAAATGCCAGTAAGTCCTTCCTCTAGGGAGTGATTTTTCTTCTGCTGTTTTTGATTCTGTTTTTAATATTAATATTTTTTTGTGACTTCACATGATCATGAACCTAATAAAACATAAAAGAACAATAAAAATAAAAATAAAGTTAGATAAATAAAAATTGGGTTGCCTCCCAATAAGCGCTTCTTTAATGTCAATAGCTTGACAGTGGGCTCTCATGGAGCCTCAAAGGTGATCAGGTCAATGTTGTAGACTCCCAACACCAAACTTAGAGTTTGGATGTGGCCTCCCAACACCAAACTTAGAGCTTGATTGTGGGGGCTTTGTTTGACTCTGTACTGAGAGAAGCTTTTCATGCTTCCTCTCCATTGTTAAAGAAGAAGATCCGTGAGCCTTAAACACAAGGTAGTTCCCATTCAATTGAAGGACTAATTCTCCTCTGTTAACATCTAGTATAGCTCCTGCTGTGGCTAGGAAAGGTCTTCCAAGGATGATGCATTCATCCTCTTCCTTCCTAGTGTCTAAGATTACGAAATCAGCAGGGATGTAAAGGCCTTCAACCTTTACCAACACGTCCTCTACCAATCCATAAGCTTGTCTTACTGACTTGTCTGCCAATTGCAATGAAAAGATGGCAGGCTGTACCTCAATGATCCCCAGCTTCTCCATTACAGAGAGTGGCATAAGATTTATGCTTGATCCCATGTCACACAGAGCCTTTTCAAAGGTCATGGTGCCTATGGTACAGGGTATTAAGAATTTGCTAGGATCTTGTCTCTTTTGAGGTAAGGTTTGCTGAACCCATGTCTCTAGTTCACTAATGAGCAAGGGAGGTTCACCTTCCCAAGTCTCATTACCAAATAACTTGGCATTCAGCTTCATGATAGCTCCTAAATATTGAGCAACTTGCTCTCCAGTTACATCTTCATCCTCTTCGGAGGAAGAATAGTCTTCAGAGCTTATGAATGGCAGAAGGAGGTTTAATGGGATCTCTATGGTCTCTATATGAGCCTCAGATTCCCTTGGGTCCTCAATAGGAAACTCCTTCTTGCTTGAAAGACATCCCATGAGGTCTTCCTCATTAGGATTCACGTCCTCTCCTTCCTCTCTAGGTTTGGCCATATTGATTATATCAATGGCCTTGCACTCTCTTTTTGGATTCTCTTCAGTATTGCTTGGGAGAGTACTAGGAGGAGTTTCAGTGATTTTCTTACTCAGCTGGCCCACTTGTGCCTCCAGATTTCTAATGGAGGACCTTGTTTCACTCATGAAACTTAAAGTGGCCTTAGACAGATCAGAGACTAAGTCTGCTAAGTTGGAGGTGCTCTGTTCAGAATTCTCTATCTATTGCTGAGAAGATGATGGATAAGGCTTGATATTGCTGACCCTATTTCTTCCACCATTATTAAAGCCTTGTTGAGGCTTTTGTTGATCCTTCCATGAGAAATTTGGATGATTTCTCCATGATGAATTATAGGTATTTCCATAAGGTTCACCCATGTAATTTACCTCTACCATTGTAGAGTTCTCAGGATCATAAGTTTCTTCTTCAGAAGATGCCTCTTTAGTGCTGTTGGATGCATTTTGCCATCCATTCAGACTTTGAGAAATCATGTTGACTTGCTGAGTCAACATTTTATTCTGAGCCAAAATGGCATTCAGAGCATCAATTTCAAGAACTCCCTTCCTTTGAGGCGTCCCATTATTCACGAAATTCCTCTCAGAAGTGTACAT
>NC_029776.3:30099917-30102639 GCF_000817695.3 Arachis duranensis
TGCAGAATGGTCCAGTGACATCTTAGAGAACTCAGATAGACCATAATAGAATATATCTATCATGGTCCATTCTAAAAACATGTCAGAAGGACATCTTTTGGTCATCTGTTTGTATCTTTCCCAAGCTTCATAGAGGGATTCACCATCTTTTTGTTTGAAGGTCTGAACATCCACTCTAAGCTTGCTTAGCTTTTGAGGAGGAAAGAATTTAGCCAAGAAGGCCGTGACCAGCTTATCCCAGGAGTCCAGGCTATCTTTAGGTTGAGAGTCCAACCATACTCTAGCTCTGTCTCTTACAGCAAAAGGGAAAAGCATGAGCCTGTAGACTTCAGGATCTACTCCATTAGTCTCAACAGTCTCACATATCTGCAAGAACTCAGTTAAGAACTGGTAGGGATCTTCTGATGGAAGTCCATGAAACTTGCAGTTCTGTTTCATTAGAGCAACTAATTGAGGTTTTATCTCAAAATTGTTTGCTCCAATGGCAGGAATTGAGATGCTTCTTCCATCAAACTTGGAAGAAGGTGCAGTATAATCACCAAGAATCCTTCTTGCATTATTGTTGTTGGGTTCGGCTGCCATCTCCTTTTCTTGTTCGAAAATTTCAGCAAGGTTGTCTCTGGATTGTTGTAATTTAGCTTCTCTTAGTTTCCTCTTCAGAGTCCTTCAGGTTCTGGATCAGCTTCAACAAGAATGCCTTTTTCCTTATTCCTGCTCATATGAAGGAGAAGAGAACAGAAAAAAAAGAGGAATCCTCTATGTCACAATAAAGAGGTTCCTTATTATTAGTAGAAGAAGAAAGGGAATAAAGAAAGGAGAATACAAATACAAAGGTGAGGATAGGGGCAGTGATTTGAGATGAAGAGAAGTGTTACAGAGGTGAAGAGAAGTGTTAGTAATTAAATAATTAAATAGAAGAAGAGAAGAGAGAAATTCGAAATTAATTTTTGAAAAAGAGTTAGTGATTTTCGAAAATTAGAAATAAATTAAGTTTAAAATTAAAATTTAAAACAATTAATTAATTAAAAAGAATTTTTGAAAAAGAGGGAGGTATTTTCGAAAATTAGAGAGGGAGTAGTTAGGTGGTTTTGAAAAAGATAAGAAACAAACAAAAAGTCAAATAGTTAGTTGAAAAAGATTTGAAAATTAATTTTGAAAAGATAAGAAGATAAGAAGTTAGAAAAGATATTTTAAAATAAACTTTTTGAAAAAGATAATTTTGAAAAAAGATATGATATAAAAGATAAGATAAAAAGATATGATTAAAAAGATATGGTTAGAAAAGATTTAATTTTTAAAATTAAAATTAATTACTTAACTAACAAGAAACTAAAAGATAAGATTCTAGAATTTAAAGATTGAACCTTTCTTAACAAGAAAGTAACAAACATCAAATTTTTTAACCAATCACATTACTTGTTAGTTAAGTTTCGAAAATTTTGAAATAAAATTAAGAAAAGATTTTGAAAATAATTTTTGAAATTTTCGAAAATCATGAAAGAAAAATGAAAAAGATTTGAATTTTGAAAAAGTTTTAAAAAGATAAGATTTTTAAAATTGAAAATTTGACTTGACTTACAAGAAATAACTAATTTTTAAAAAATTTTTTGACTAAGTCAACCCAAATTTTCGAAATTTTGAGAGAATAAAAAGAAAAAAGATATTTTTTATTTTTGAATTTTTAATGATGAGAGAGAAAAACACAAATATGACCCAAAACATGAAAATTTTGGATCAAAACCAATGATGCATGCAAGAACACTATGAATGTCAAGATGAACACCAAGAACACTTTGAAGATCATGATGAATATCAAGAACATATTTTTGAAAAAATTTTTATACAAAGAAAACATGCAAGACACCAAACTTAGAAATCTTTAATGCTTAGACAATATGAATGCAAAGATGCACATGACAAACAATAAAAGATACAAAACAAGAAAACATCAAGATCAAACAAGAAGACTTACCAAGAACAACTTGAAGATCATGAAGAACACTATGAATGCATGAATTTTCGAAAGTTGCAAGAACAAAATGAATATGCAATTGACACCAAAATCAAAACATGACACAAGACTCAAACAAGAAACACAAAAATATTTTTTATTTTTATAATTTTATTATCTTTTTTTTGGATTTTATTTTATTTTTTTCGAAAACATATAGGAAAAAGGAAGTAATGAATTCAAAGTCCTCAATCAAAATTCCAGGAATCATACCAGGTTATTCTAAAGCTTGATGGCCAGCCAAGCTTCAGCATACCATTTTGAAACTCTAGAATTCATTCTTAAAAACTCTGAAGGATTTTTCGAAAACAAAGGGAAAATTTTGAAAAATATTTTCGAAAATTTTTTGGAAAGAAAATAAAAAAGAAATTACCTAATCTGAGCAACAAGATGAACCGTCAGTTGTCCAAACTCGAACAATCCCCGGCAACGGTGCCAAAAACTTGGTGCACGAAAATGTGATCATCAACAATGGCGCCAAAAACTTGGTAGCGCTCTCAAACGTGAATCACACTTAGTCACAACTCCGCACAACTAACCAGCAAGTGCACTGGGTCGTCCAAGTAATACCTTACGTGAGTAAGGGTCGATCCCACGGAGATTGTTGGTATCTTGTAAATCTCAATTAGGCAGACAGTAAATGTTATGGAGTTTTTGAATAATAAATAAAGCAGAAAATAAAGATAGAGTTACTCATGTAATTCAATGGTA
>NC_029776.3:30102751-30103114 GCF_000817695.3 Arachis duranensis
TTATTCCTTTCCATGGCAAGCTGTATGTAGGGCATCACCGTTGTCAATGGCTACATCCCATCCTCTCAGTGAAAAAGGTCCAAATGCTCTGTCACGACACGGCTAATCATCTGTCGGTTCTCGATCATGTTGGAATAGAATCCCTTGATTCTTTTGCGTTTGTCATCACGCCTAACAATCGCGAGTTTGAAGCTCGTCACAGTCATTCAATCCCTGAATCCTACTCGGAATATCACAGACAAGGTTTAGACTTTCCAGATTCTCATGAATGCCGTCATCAATCTAGCTTATACCACGAAGATTCTGATTAAAGAATCTAAGAGAAGCTCATTCAATCTGATGTAGAACGGAGGTGGTTGTCAG
>NC_029776.3:30103227-30133317 GCF_000817695.3 Arachis duranensis
CTGAATTGAATAGAAAATAGTAGTAATTGCATTAAAACTTGAGGTACAGCAGAGCTCCACACCCTTAATCTATGGTATGTAGAAACTCCACCGTTGAAAATACATAAGTGATGAAGGTTCAGGCATGGCCGAATGGTCAGCCCCCAAACATAATCAAAAGACCGAATGGTCAAAAGACTAGACACTAGTACAATAGTTAAAAGTTCTATTTATACTAAACTAGCTACTAGGGTTTACAGAAATAAGTCTAAGTGCAAAAATTCACTTCTAGGGCCCACTTTGGTGTGTGCTTGGGCTGAGCTTGAACTTTACACGTGCAGAGGCTTCTTTTGGAGTTGAACGCCAAGTTGTAACGTGTTTTTGTCGTTCAACTCTGGTTCGTGACGTGTTGCTGGCGTTTGACTCCAGAATGCAACATGGAACTGACGTTGAGCGCCAAGTTACATCATCTAATCACGAATAAAGTATAGACTATTATATATTGCTGGAAATCTCTAGATGTCTACTTTCCAACGCCGTTGAGAGCGCGCCATTTGGAGTTCTGTAGCTCCAGAAAAGCTATTTCGAGTGCAAGGAGGTCAAAATCCAACAGCATTCGCAGTCCTTTGTTAGCCTCTTGTCAGAGTTTTGCTCAGGTCCCTCAATTTCAGCCAGAAATTACCTGAAATCACAGAAAAATACTCAAACTCATAGTAAGGTCCAGAAATGTGAATTTAGCATAAAAACTAATGAAAACATCCCTAAAAGTAGCTAGATTATACTAAAAACTACCTAAAAACAATGCCAAAAAGTGTATAAATTATCCGCTCATCAGAAGGCAATAAAAGTACACATCATAAATTGCAAGAATTAAAGGAACTACAACTAATCAAGACAAGAGATCAATAATAGAAAACTAAAGCAAGCATCAAAGGACAAGAAAACAATAAATTGCATTGAAAGGAAATGTAGATCTACAAAAGAATTCATAAACTACAACTAACAATACAAAAGAATTACAAGAGAAGTAGAATGCTACAACTACAAGAGAGCAATTAAAGATGAAAAAGGATAATCAAAGCAAAAGAGAAGAAGTAGAAGAAGTAGATCTAGATCTAAACCTAATCCTAATTCTAGAGAGAATAGAGAGCTTCTCTCTCTAGAAACTGACTAAAGCATGTTAAAACTAAACTATGTGCTAATTGGTAACTAACTCCGTCAATCCTTGGATTTAATAGCATCAGAAATGAGTTGGATTTGGGCCTGGGAAGCCCAGAATTTGCCCCCAGTGTTTTCATTTTAATGAAGTCACGTGCGAGTGGTGCACGGAATTATGACCACACAACTCCGATACAACTAACCAGCAAGTACACTGGGTCGTCCAAATAATATCTTACGTGAGTAAGGGTCGATCCCACAGAGATTGCGGGCTTGAAGTAAGCTATGGTTATCTTGTAACTCTTAGTCAGGAGATTAATGATAAAAATTATTTTTGTTTATGAAGAATAAAAAACATGAAATAAAAAGTACTTGTGATTCAGTAATGAGGGACAAGTTGAGATTTTGGAGATGCTTTGTCTTCTAAATCTCTGCTTTCCTACTGTTGTCTTCTTCACGCACGCAAGGCTCCTTCCATGGCAAGCTGTATGTTGGTGGATCACCGTTGTCAATGGCTACCATCTGTCCTCTCAGTGAAAATGGTCCGACTACGGGTTACGTAGGGCTAATCATCTGTCGGTTCTCACTCGTGCTGCAATAGGATCCATTGATCCTTTTGCACACTGTCACTGCGCCCAGCATTTGTGAGTTTGCAGCTCGTCACAGTCACCCCTTCCCAAATCCTACTCGGAATACCACAGACAAGGTTTAGACTTTTCGGATCTCAAGAGTGCTACCAATTGATTCTAGCTTATACCATGAAGACTCTGGTTTCACGGATTTGAACACTCTGTTGTCAGGAGAGGCATTCAAACTCGTGAACTAGGAACCCAAGAGATACACACTCAATCTAAGGTAGAACGGAAGTGGTTGTCAAGCACGCGTTCATAAGTTGAGAATGGTGATGAGTGTCACGGATCATCACATTCATCATGTTGAAGTGTGAATGAATATCTTGGAATAGAAACAAGCGTGATTGAATAGAAAACAAAAATAATTGCATTAATCCATCAAGACACAGCAGAGCTCCTCACCCCCAACCATGGGGTTTAGAGACTCATGCCGTAGAAGATACAAATTCAGATGTAAAATGTCATGAGATACAAAATGAATCTCTAAAAGTAGTTTTTATACTAAACTAGTAACCTAGGTTTACAAAAAATGGGTAAACTAAGATAGATAGTGAATAAATCCACTTCTGGGGCCCACTTGGTGTGTGTTTGGGCTGAGCATTGAAGCTTTCATGTGCATAGGTGATTCCTGGTATTAAACGCCAGCTTTGGTACCAGTTTGGGCGTTTAACTCCAGCTTTTATGCCAGTTCTGGCGTTTAACGCCAGAAAAGGGTAGAAACTTGGCGTTAAAACGCCAGTTTGCGCTATCAAATCTCGGGCAAAGTATGGACTATTATATATTTCTGGAAAGCCCAAGATGTCTACTTTCCAACGCAATTGAGAACGCGCCAATTGGGCTTCTTTAACTCCAGAAAATCTATTTCGCGTGCAGGAGGATCAGAATCCAACAGCATCTGCAGTCCTTTTTCAGCCTCTGAATCAGATTTTTGCTCAGGTCCCTCAATTTCAGCCAGAAAATACCTGAAATCACAAAAAAAACACACAAATTCATAGTAAAGTACAGAAATGTGATTTTTGCATAAAAACTAATAAAAATATACTAAAAAGTAACTAAAGCATACTAAAAACTACATGAAAATACCACCAAAAAGCGTATAAAATATCTGCTCATCAGCGAGCATCGACACGTACGCATGGATCACACGTACGCGTCGCTTGGCAATTTTCAATCCACGCGTATGCATCATGTATGCGTACGCGTCACCATGCAACTTCAAATTCACGCGTGCACTGATCTCAGCATCCCAAATCCTTGTTTCTTCATGGATTCTCCACTATGCATGCTTTTCTCTTCACTTCTTCCATTCAATACTTGCCTTATGAACCTGAGATCACTCAACAAATATATCAAGGCATCGAATAGAATTAAGGTGAATCAAAGTCACCAATTTAAGGACCTAAAAAGCATGTTTTCACACTTAAGCACAAATAAAGGAGAATAACAAAAACCATGCTATTTCATTGGATAAATGTGAGAAAAGGTGATAAAATCTACCCAAATTAAGCACAAGATGTACCACAAAATAGTGGTGTATCAAATCTCCTCACACTTAAACCAAGCATGTCCTCATGCTTAACCAAGAAGGAAACAAAGGGTATTATCATTTATTCTATATAAACTAACTATATGCAACCTATCTAAATGCAATCTATCTAAATGAATGCAACTACTTGGTCAAAATAAATCAACTTCCAAGAATACATATATGCACAAGGGCTAAGCAATAGCAATTAAGCCAAACCACAATTGAGTTGAGTTATTAAAGATCTTACAAACTTGCAAGAGAAGTGATTATTCTAGGTGAAAACATGTAATTGAGCAATCGAACCCTCACCGGATGTGTATCCGCTCTAGTCACTCAAGTGTTTAGGGTTGATTCACTTAATTCCCCTCTAATCATGCTTTCCAAAATTTATTTTTCATCTAACAATCAACAACTATTCAATGCATGCATACACATATCATGAGGTCTTTACTTAGGTTGTAATGGGGCTAGAGTCAAGGTAGGATGCATATGATCAAGTGAGCTTGAGATTTGAATCTTTGATCAACTTAAACTTTCCACTTAGCCTATATGACAACCTATACAATTTCAAAGCTAACCTAACTACCCATTCTTCACTTTTTCATATACTCATGCGTTCTCTTTTTTGCTCACAACCCATATGCATTGATTATTATTGAACTTCACTTTATATATATATATTTTCTTTCTTTTTATTTTCTCATTTTTTTTCTTTTTACAATATAGCATATACAATAGCATCAATGCATATTGTTTCACATTTAATTAACACATGAGCATGTACCCAATTTCCAATATCTTCAACAAAAATAAAAATGCCCTTTTACCTCAACCAATGTCCCAAGTTTCCCCACACTTGAATGATACACACACTCACTAGCCTAAACTAATCAAAGATCCAATTTAAGGACATTTATTATTTTTCGCTTTAAGGCTTGTAATGTGCTAAAATTAAGAACAAGTGGGTTAATCATAGGCTCAAAGTTGACTAACAATGGAAGATAAAAGTAAGGCTATTTGGGTAAGTGAGATAAATAAAATGATGGTCTCAATCATATAAATGCATGTATACACAAAATAATAGACATAAAGAATCAAACAAATTAAAGATCACAATCATAGAAAGAGAATAATGCACACAAGAAGAAAAATAAGTGGTTATAAGATGTAACCACACCATTAGGCTTAAAACTCACAAGCTTGTGTTCTTAGCTCAAAAACATGTTTCACAAGATATAATTCAAGCAAGTTCAATGAAAAGTTTTCACTCAAATCAATTGGAGTGCCCTATAAGTAATTTCTTAGAAAATTTCATCATTTTGACAAAGCTTATTGTGTATATATATATATATATGCAAAATAAGAAAATACAACTAGAATCCTAAAAGACCTAAAAAATGAAATGCAAAAGTGTTAGGATTAGAAATTTGTCACCCAAAAACGCCGATTGGTCGGACGACCTCCCCACACTTAAAAGTTCGCACTGTCCTCAGTGCATCCAAAGATGAGCAAAGGGATACGGCGACTGTCCGGATTGCCACCTTCAGCTAGTAGGTCAACCAGTTGCTGCATGTTCTTTCTCCCACTTCCATTTTTGCTTAAGATAACTCATCCTGAAAGTAGAAGGCAGGATAGTAAAAAAAGTAAATGCAAAAGCAAGGAAGCATATATTGTTGGAATGGGTAAAAACCACTAGAATGAAGTGAGTAAATTAGTATGACATTAATGAATTAAGTGTGTAGGTTCTAAGATGCATGCGGTCTGGAACACACACTAGTATAAAAAGCTATATATGTCACAAAAGAAGCATGAACTTTACTCATTCTAGTGTGCTTGAAATACTTCTAACTTGTAGGTTAGGACAACTAAACAAACAACAAAGAAGCATGAAAGCATTCAAGCTAAAAAACATATGGATACAAATAATCATGAAACACAATGCATTAAAATAAATGCTCAACATCCATCAAGAAATTGCCTAATCAAAGAGAAGATTCAAATCACATGGTGGCCAAATCATGCAATTCAAAAAGATTTAATAAGCTCTAAAGGCAATGTCATTCACTTGGTATTCACAAAAGTTAAGCATGAAAAATTCAAAACCAAGTAATGAATTGTAACCTCAACAAGAGAATCCAACAATTAAAATTAACAACAATGATGTTAAAATAACATCTTATCAGTGATTAGCAACAATAAACAGTAAACAAGATTAATAATCCAACACTTATCAAAGAAAAAGAGAAAATAAAATGAGAATTAAACTAACTAAACAACTAACTAACTAATTAAAAGAAATGAGTATAATTGGTATTTGGTAGTGTTGGATGAGGGGTAGGAGAAGGGAAGAAGAAAGGAGAAGGAAAGAAATGGAAAGAATATGAGAAAAGAAAAGTGTTGAGACAAGGCAAGCCACGCGTACGCGTGGAGTGACGCGTGCACGTGGGTGAGGTGAAATAGGAGCGGTGTGTACGCGTGGCTTACGCGTATGCGTGCATGGCAAACCAGAGAGCGACAATGCATATGCATGTGTAACGCGTACGCGTGGGTTGACTTGTGCCTCAGGCACAAGTCTAGCACACGTCAGGCACAACTCTCGGGTAAAGGTATGGAGGGGTGAAACTTCTGGATCCACGTGTACACGTGGAGTACGCATGCGCGTGGATGGTCGAAAAACTTGGATCCACGCGTACGCGTGTGTAATGCGTACATGTGGATTGGTGCTCTATTTTTCAAAATTTTTTCAAGTTCTTGCACCAAACCAAGAATTCAAATCCCTCAAACAGCTACCAAGACACCATAAAATCTTATTTAACATACTAGACTACCAAATAAACTCAACAAACTAAACAAAACATGAAATTAAACCAATTATCAATATATACACAAGAGAGAAAAAATGAAAAGATTTTACCACAGTGAGGTGTCTCCCACCTAGCACTTTTGTTTATTGTCCTTAAGTTGGGCTTATGGGGAGCTCCTCTTCAAGGTGGCTTGTGTTTGAATCCATCTTTGAACATCCACCAATGCTTGGACTTCCAATAAGCTCCATTCTTCAAAATTAATGCCATCAAGCTTTGCTGGAGTTCTTCACAAGCTAAGGGCTCCCAAAATTGATCCTCATGTATTCCTGGATCCCATATTTTGTTTCTATACCCATCTTCAAATTGATCATCATTATTCCAATTGGGTGGTAAGCAAGATGAATTCTCAATGAAGTGACCAAGCACCATCCTAGACCCAAGCAATCTAGCTCTACACCAACCTTTACTTTTAAGTCTTAAGCATATAACCATCATGGACTTTGACTTACAATGCTTACCACTAACCATCTCCCTTTTGCTCTTAAAGCCGCAAAGAGCTCTAAGTTGCCCATCCGTCTCAAGTATCCCATATTCAAGTGGGATCTTAAAGCTTAGAGATGAGAGATTTACCCACTCGAATGAAAGAATGGATGGTGATGGCTTGGGGAGGGGTGTTTCTAACGTCCTTGCAAGCTCTACTCCCTTGTGTTCTTCCTTGATTACCTCCACCTCTTTACAAACTTTTTCCATTTAAATCCTTTGTTCATTAACTTCATCTATCTCTTCTCCATCACTCAAATCATAAGAGAAATCTACCTCCTCATTGCTTTCAAGTTCACCGAGAGAAGGTTCTTCAAGTTCAAAGGGTTCATCACCAAGAAGGTTCGATGCATTGTCTTCATCACCAAGAGAACAAAATTCTTGCTTCATTCCTTCCAAGTTTCCATTCAAAAATTGCTTTCGAGGTTGTGCATTTTCCTCCTCAACATCAAATTCAATCTCCTTGGAGGGGTTTTCTATAACTCTAGATTCCCATGGAGGTTCTGCATCTCCTAAATCCTCAACCACTTCTTCCTCTTCTTCAATAATCATCGATTCCTCCAATTGTTCTAACACAAAGTAATATCCCTCATTCTCCATTGGAGTTTCCAATCTCTCCTTTATGCTATGCTCTTCATTTGATCCCCCATTTGTGGCCATGGGGCTGCTTTGAGTGTTTAAGCATCGGGAGGCTAATAGGTTTACCAACTCAGTCAAGGTAGCCACGCATTCTAGTGCACTCCTCTGCATATCTACTTGCCCTTGAAGAAGCAAAGTGAGAGAATCATCTATTGGGGCTTGGGTGGATAGAAGGGTTCATTATCTTGGAGAAAGGGTTCATAATAAGGAAGTGGTTCTTCTTGGTGAGGGTGTGGTGATGGTGTATATTGAGGTGGTTCTTGGGAGTATTGATATTATGGTGGTTCTATATATGGTTCATATGGCTCAAAAGGTAGTTGGTATGGTGGATGTAGATGTGGATTAGGGTCATATGGAAGTGTTTGGTGGAAAGGAGCTTGTGAGTATGGTTGATGGCTATGTTGAGGATATGGCTCATAGGCATATGGTGGTGGTTCTTGATAGTCACAAGGAAATTCACCATAGCCATTGAATTGACATGCATTAGGATAGGAATTATACCTATAGGAAATCGGAGGTTGTTGCCATGAAGAATGATCATAAGCTTGAGGCTCCTCCCACCTTTGATTGTTCCATCCTTGATGTATATTTTCATTGTGATCTCCTCTTCCTACAACATAGTTGTAACCAAACTCATAGCCATAAGGGTGAGAATTCATAGTGAAAATAGAAAATAAAAATAAGAACTAATAAGAAATAAGAAAATCAAATCCTAAAACTAGCAAGAGATAACTAAGAAACAAAAGGCAAACATATTCACAATATTCACATATATACAATAACCAATAACAAGCGCACATTTGCAATTTTCCGGCAACGGCGCCATTTTGATGAACAGAAAATTGATGGTTTAGAATTTCACAATAGAATCTCGTTGCAAGTATAGCTTCTAAACCAACAAACAATCCTTTCATACAAAAAAAATTGTTTGTCACAAGTACAAACCCCTAAAAATAATAACCGAAGTATTTAAACATCGGGTCATCTCTCAAAGGAATTGCAGGGAAGTGTTCTTGTTATTGGTTATGGGACAAGTATTTTGGGTTTTGAATAGGAGACAAGAAAGATAAATTGCAAGAAAGTAAATGAAACTCAAATGTAAAAAGGTCTTGGCAAGGAATGATGGTCAAGGATCTTTGTCCTTGTCACTAACCACAATATGATAATTGTAAAGATTAATCCCATTAAGTCAGCCTCTAACGAATAAAGGAAAGTCAAATGAGCTACACTAATCCTAATCCATAAGTCCTAACCTTCTCACTAATTAATTTGGGGAAAGCTAGAGTCAATGGACACCAATAATCAACACTTGGACATTAGCAACTCAAGTTCACCTAAGTTACCATCCTAAGACAAGAACACAAAAATCTACTCTAACATCCTTCCAAGCATTTAATCAAACACTTGGAAGGTATAAAAGGAAAGCAAAGTTAAATTGCAAGAAAAGTAGATCTACAACTACTAATTGCAAGAAAATCAACAACAACAAAGCAATTAAGCAATAAGAGAAATCAAAACATGAATTGCATTAAAGAAAAATAGAAGAACAAGAGTGCATCAACATAAAAGTAAAGACTTACAAGAATTGAATGCTAAACTAGAGAGAGCAAAGGTGGATGAACAAGAATTGGTAAAGAAAAAGTAAATCAAAGTATGAATTAAACCTAGATCTAAGAAATCCTAATCTACCTCTAACCTAATTCTAGAGAGAAGAGAGAGCTTCTCTCTCTATAAACTATCCTAAAGCATTCCCTCCAAAATTCAATTATCACTTCCCCCCCTCCTTGACTCCTCTTGATTTCTGCATGAAATAGGCTCAGAAGTGAGTTGGATTTAGGTCTGGGAAGCCCAGAATTTGCCCCTAGCATTTTCACTTTAATGAAGTCACGTGTGAGCATCGACGCGTACGCATAGGTCATGCGTATGCGTCGTTTGGAAATTTCCCATCCATGCGTACACGTTATGTATGCGTACGCGTCGCCATGCACCTTCAAATTCATGCGTGCACGTCTGCTGTGCTTGCACGTCGATCTCAGCATCCCAAATCCTTAGTTTTCCATGATTTCTCCACTTTGCATGCTTTTCTCTTCATTCCCTTGATCTACCCCTTAACAAACACATCAAGGCATCTAATGGAATCAAAGGTGAATCAAAATTAATCAATTAAAGGCCTAAAAAGCATGTTTTCACACTTAAGCACAAATTAGGATACAATCATGAAATCATGCCATTTCATTGAATAAATGTGGGAAAAGTAGATAAAATTCACCCAAATTAAGCACAAAATGTACCACGAAATAGTGGTGCATCAAATCTCCCCACACTTAAACCAAGCATGTCCTCATGCTTAAGTCAAGAAAGAAACAAAGGATACTATCATTTATTGAACTGTAAACTAACTAAATGCAATCTACCTACATGCAACTATCTAAATAAATGCAATTGCTTGTTCAAAGTAAATCAACTTCCAAGAAAGCAAATATGAACAAAGGCTAAAGGTATTAACAACCAAGCCAAACCACAATTCAATTGAGTTATTAAACATTTTATAAACTTGCACGAAAAGTAATGACCATAGGTGAAAACATCTAATTGAGCAATCGAACCCTCACTGGAAGTGTTTGCACTCTAGTCGCTCAAGTGTTTAGGGTTGATTCACTCAATTCTCCCCTAATCATGCTTTTCAAGATTTGTTTTTCATCTAACAATCAACAATTATTTCATGCATGCATACATATATCATAAGGTCTTTTCTTAGGTTGTAATGGAGCGTTGATCAGATGCATTTATTTTTATTAAACTTTTCTGAGATGTGCGTTGATCAGATGCATTTATTTTTATTAAATTTGTGTTATTCCCTTCTCCTACGGAGGACCTTCGGGTTAGGTTCTCACCTCTCTACAATCCTATATTTTTCAGGAAATGTACAAGGAAGCCTTTGAAAAGCTTACTAAGCATTGGACGTGCAATAGTTTATTTTGAGGATTAATTTGTATCTATTATTATTTTTCCTCGCCTTTGTTATTGGTTATGCTTTTATAAAGAGGGATAGGAATTTGTAATCATAATATATGTTTGTATATTATTTGTATAGACTATGGTTGTAAATAAAGAATGCTATTAATGATGTGAATTTATATATATATGATTTATTTTTAGAAGAAAACAAAACTGTACAAAAAAAATATTGTCTTTAAAAGAAAATTTTCTAAGGATTTTAGGTAAAGGCTCCTACTAGTAAAATATAGAAGTAGTCGTAATATCCTCGCTATCAGAGTGGCGCAACTGGAAGTGTGACATTCTAGTGGTGAAGGTATTACACTATGAATTAAGTTCTAGTGTTGTTTTTTAAATTTTAGTAAGAGCATTGGATTGTATTAGACATATGAACATATTGTAAAAACAATCATATAAATAAAATTAGATTGGCTGGTTTGTTGAACATTGAATTGTTGAACATTTTACTTTTAAATAAAATGTTGTCATGGGTTTAATGAATGATATATTGGCTTCTGCCAAATAATTTGAACTACATTGCTAATTAATTCTTGTTGCTAATAAATAAAATTAGTGGAGCAGGACTTGAGAAATAAAACGCATCATCATCATAAATTTTTATTGCCAACACTTCATAAATTTTTTTTACATCAACATTTGTAAATACATAATCATCAGTAGAGTAGGACTTAAGAAATAAAATCTTATTGCTAACAAATTCTTATCATACTTAGCTTTCCCCTTATATCTTCTATCCTAACCTTGACAAGAATTTAAAAGAGAAATTACATAAAGTAGTGAAATGAAATTTGTTTTTTATACTTATTGCTTAAAATATAAAAGTTTCAATTTCTAAGATTGATCAAGAAATGGATTGCATTAACAGTATCATAGAGTATTAGGCCAATTCTACCACCAAACCAACTTCCTACTTCCCACTAGAAAACCAAGTCTGCCAAGCCTTTGTTCCCCAAAGAAGCCACCAACAAATGAACCAAAAAAAGAGCCACCTTCCCTAATTGCACCCTCTGTATCATTCCCACCATAGTACACTGCCTTATAGAAGTCCCATCCAACAGATATCATGGGACCTATCACGCACTGAGCCTTCTGTGAAGCCAACTTCGCTATCTTTGTGCCTTCTTTTTCAGCATGTTTCTCTGCTAATGACTATGCCATGCCCTGTGACTTTGTATCAGTCAGTGAAAATTTCATTTGCTTCATTCTTTTCTTTCTCAATATGTGGAGCTCTCAAGCTGTGAAAATACAACTTCGTACTTTCTTTCACACTGCATGCTAGACTTCCATATCCCATGTCAAAGTAATTCCACATTGTAAACTTTTCACTCTTGGATGTTGCATTATCAGGAACAAGTTTCCTGCATTTCTCATCTTGAAAATATAACGAAATTAAAAACTATTATTTGAGATTGTTACAAATTAGAACGTTTCATTGTTGGAAAAACACTCTAGGTCATCAATAATTTTTATACCTCATTTTAATAATTATTAAAATCTGTATCTCTCTTAAGCAAAATTTAGAAAGAAATGAAAACAACCGAATGCTAATTCATTGAATCCTAAACATGTTATTCAGAATGTAAATCAAACTTAAGAACAATCATAAAAACATAGAACAAATAATGTAATCATAGAAACCATACAAAATAATACAAAAACAAGTATAAGGCACAAGAAGAGAAGACCACCCATAACTCACAAAAATTCCTAAACCCATAAACGAGAAGAAAACTTCAAACACACAAGAGAAGAGAAGACAAGAGAGAGCATCAAAGAGGAGAAGAAGATGCAGATGCGAAGATGCGACTTAACTGTCTAATCTCTAGCCACCAAACATAATACTATGTTCCAGTCCCCCAGTCTTAGTCTCAGTATCTCAAAACAAAAGCTACCTAAAAGACTGGAGGCATGTACTAAAAGTATATTTGGTCATGTGTTTGCTGATAAGGTGTTTTCAATAGGAACCATTGACAATGCATTGAAAGCTATCTGGGGGAGGCTGGATGGATTAGATCAATGAAGTTAGGATTAAACTAATTCCAATTTTTCTTTGAGAATGATTTAGATGTCATTAGAATTGAAAATGGATCCCCATGGCTCTATAAGGATTATATTTTACATGTTCGAAAGTGGACATATGTTAACTCTCAAGACTACGAGGGAATTAGTTTTTTCCCATTTGGATTAAATTCTGGGAGCTTCCAGAAAAATTCAAGACTGCTGAAGTTGGTCGTAAATTGAGTGAAAAAATTGGTGAGATTATTGATATTAACTTTTTCTCCGTCAGAGAAAAGGAATCTAGAATCCTTAAATCTAGAGTTTTGATTAATAGTGATAAAAAGGTGAAGGACTCGATTCAGATGGCTGCTCCAGGAGGTAAGGTGCTGGGAATTGGATTGGGATATGAGTGTATTGAGGTCTTCTGCACCTATTATGCTCACCTTGGACATCATTCAAAGCATTATCAGATCTTCATGTCAAACTCTGCTTCAGGTGATATTAAAGTGGAAAGCATTGGCAATTGGATCAAGACTGATTAGATAGGGAAAAGAATTGACAATTACAGTAGTGATAATACAAGCAATTTTAGCAATCAATAATCTATGCCTTCACAACCAAGGAAAAAACCTGCCCTTTCTTAGTTGTTTGAAAGCTTTTCTAAGATGAATTTGAAGCATGAAAGGAATGAAGCCCTAACAAGGAGTATATGGTCCCCCAGCCAAATTTCAGAGTTAGCTTGGCAGTCAATGAAAAAATCTTGTTCTCCTATTATGTTAGAATATGAATAAAATCCAAGAAGATAAAAATGATAGCAAAAAGTTAGTAGCAAAAGACTACATCTAAAATAGATGGCAAAATAGAGTCATAATTCGCTTAACCAATCAGGTGGAACAAAGCGAAGAGTCTCTAATAAAGAAAATGAGCTTGTGTACAAGAATATGCAAGTTGAACAAGAGCTGATTGCTGATAAGAGAGTGGAGGATGCTAGCCGGTAAATGGCACCCGAAGACCCATCAGAATGTTATCATGGAATTGTCAGAGTTTAAAGAGACCCCTAACAGTTCACAACTTTAAAGGGATTGTTGAATCTCACTCTTCCGAGTTATTTTTTCTTTACGAAACAAAAGACCAATCTCAACATGTGGAATGAAATTCAAGGCTTGTGGCTACTCTAATTGGCAAATTGTTGATCCTTCAGGTAATGCGGGTGGACTTGCGTTGGCATGCAAGGATGGTTTTGTTGTTTAGATTATCAGTTATTCTGAGTTCTATATTGCTGCTTTGAAAAAAGATGTTCCTTCAACATTGAATGGAAATTTGTAGGTATTTATTTAAACTACAATGAGAATATTCAGCTATCCCAATTCTAAGAAATCTCTTTGGTGTTCTCCCAACACCAAAGTAAATCAGTTATTGTTGGTGATTTCAGTTTCATTGTTGATCAAAGTGAGAAACTTGGTGGTAATTCTACTTCTCATTTTTCTATTGTTGCCTTTAATTACTTTATTGGAGATAACTCATTGATTGATTTTGAAATGGTGGGTAGACCATTCACTTGGAATAGCAAGCGTAGGAAAGGTGAACTAATTCAGAAAAGACTTAACAAGGTGCTTGTTGATGAATCTTGGTCCCAATTATACTTTCAACCTACGGTCTTTGGACTATCAGGTTCTGATCACACCCCCTCTTTTTGGACACTAACTACTAATAAAAAATATCAAAGAGGAGATTCATGTTTCAATCCTACTGGTGTGATGAAGAACAAATTAGTAACTCTATCTGCGAGGCCCAAAACTCATATAGAAGGTTCAGCGATATTCAGATTATTTCAGAATCTTAAATTGGTTAGACACCGATTGGTTCTCTGGTAAAAGAATAGCTTTACTAATTCTGAAAAAGGGATTGTAGAAGTTACTACTCTCCTAGAACAAAAATAGTCATTTGGCATCATAGGAGGCACTGAATTACTTGAGCTTGAAGAGCAACTTGAAAAAGTATATTTGTACGAAAGACTTTACTAGAAAGAAAAATCTAGATCCAAACGGCTAAAGAAAAGAGACCAAAATACTAACTTCTTCCATAAAAAATTTAAATCTAGAACTAGAAGATATTGATAGGGTGACTGAGGGCCACTTTAAGAGTATTTTCACGTCTTCCAATTAGGTGGATCATGAGCCTTTTGTCACAGACTTTGAGCCTAAGGTTATAGCTAACATGAACCGTAAGCTTAGAAGATCTGTTTCTATGGATGAAATGGAAAGAGTTACCTTTAGTATCCACCCTCAGAGTACACCAGGAGAGGATGATACAATTGTTGAATTTTTTATATTCCACTGGGATATAGTGGAAGAATACGTGTTCCAGACTGTGATGAGTTTTTTTACTAGATGTGACCACACCAATATCTGTTTAGTGCCAAAGGTCCCAGATGCGAGCAATATGACTCAAGTAAAGCCCATAAGTTTGTCCTCTATTGTCTATGAAATCATTTCAAAGGTGCTAGTCCAGAAACTCCATCGGTGTACGGTCAAGATGATAGCCCCTACTCAGATTGCATTCCTAAAAGATAAGCATGTTTTTTATAACATTCTTATAGCACACGAATGTATGCACTACCTTAACAACAAAAGCAAGCTTGGAATATGAAATGACACTGAAACTTGATGTGAGTAAAGCCTACGACAAAGTAGAATGGAATTTTCTATAGTATATTATGAAGTAGTTGAGCTTTAAATCGACATTCATTCACTGGATTCCCCAATTGATGATAACTGTTTCTTATTTTATTGTTATAGAAGGTCAATTCTATGATTTTTTTTAACCAAATAGAGGCATCTGTCAAGGTGATTGTCTGGCCCCTTTTCTTTTGTTATTATGCGCAGAAAGATTTTTTTCTTGCTACACAAAATAGAGCAAAACAGTCTCATTTGAAAAATTCAGACAAACAGAAGATGCCCAACTGTAAATTACTTGTCAGTTATTGATGATTTTTATTTTGTTCGGTAAAGTCTCGAAAATAGTTGTGCCTCTTCTAGAATTATTAGATTTTTATGAGAGCTTCAATGGACAAACAATTCATCCTAATGAATCAGCCTTGTTTTTCAATAATAACACTCTAGGGTAGATTAAAACCTGTTTAGCAGTCCAACTGAATATTTCTCACGTAGCTGCACAGAATAAATGGTTGGGCTTACTTGTTCTTGTCAACCGCTCTAAGAAAGCCTCCTTCATCTCAATCAAAAATAAGATTCTCAAAAAGACATAAAGATGAAAAAAAGCGCTTGTCATTTAATGGAAGAACATAAGTATTAGTACGAGCAATTGGTGAAGCCATACCAATCTATACTTTGTCATATTTTAAACTTTCAAACAGTTTGCTAAACGAAATTCATTGTGCACTAACTCAATTTTAATGGGGCAGCAAACTTCCAAAAAGTGAATGGTGTGGATTAGCTGTGATAAGATAACTAGGCCTAACAAAGGAGGCAGGCTTAAAAAATGTCAGGCTTTTTTGGGTAAATAATGCTGAAGTAGGAACCTTACCTTCTTGAATTGGTAAAGTATTTTTAAAGGAAGGCGAGTTGTAGAGAAAGACGTTTGCGATATTTGAACCTTCATTGAACCATGACTTCCTCTTCGCTACTCCTTTAATGTTCCACCATCTGTGATATTGCTATCAGATAGTAACCATTTGTTATGAGTAAAAGACATGTTTCTGTCAAATAAACAGTAGAACTAAGCATTAATCTCAGACCTTTTTTATTTACAAATTGCTTAGCAAATCCTCTTTATAACTTTGGAAAAAAAAAAGATAAAGACACTAGATGGTTGATAAACAGAGCAAAAACATATAATGTTGCATTAACATACAAAATTGCTACCATGCTTGCATTAAATTCTGCCTAAACTTCATGCAATAGATACCAATTTAAAGCTAACCATAAAAGCTAAAAATGCCTCACAAGTTTCTGCTCTTTGCATGAAAAATTTTACATAGTAAACTTTGTGTTTTGCTTCTTACCCTCCAACGATTTTCATCCATTTTGACAACTTACCCAATTTGCAATTCAACACCAGAATGTCAACCTACTTTTAAAGGAGGAATTCAGCGTTACAAGGTGAACTTCAAGAGATAAGCTCTTATAAAGCTTCGCTAGTTTTAATAATAGCTTAGAATATGTAAAATGAAAAGTGTCATCCAATTTCAAACATGTTCAAGAGTTTTCAAAAGAAGAGTTAGTGACATCGTTTAAATTAAACCAAAAACTATCTATTTTGCGTTACGTATGATACCGTAAAATATTTTGCACTATTTACTTCGCTGTGTTAACTTTTCTTTATAATTTTTCTTGTTCGTAAATATTTAGAAGTCCTCCCTTTTCTATTTCTCTTTTTTTATTTTTGGTCATTGTATTTTTGTTTTTCCGTTGAATAAAATACCACCACTGTCTTCCGAGAAAAAAAAAACTCCACACTCTAAGTCCCACTCAAGTTTATGTCAAATCGGTTTGTATTGTAGGTGTTTCTTTCATATACCTTTGACTATAACTGAATTTTTGCCACATGATTTATGACATTGCTAAAATAACTTGCACCTTAATATTGTTTAAAAATATAATCTAATATCTTTTTGAATTTTACTTTTAGAATGTGTTTAACTCTTTAATTTCACATTCGATGCACAACAGATAACTGGTTTGCATAAGAAAAATTGAAGGAAAGAGAAGGCGTTCTATCCTCAGCAGTGTCGCAAATAATAAGACTTTCAGAGTTGACTATAAACATTCAAAGCACATACATAAAGTAGGGCCTGTGAGTTGTATCAGATTTATGAATAGTGGCTGTTAGACTACCTTTGTTTATAAACACGGGACACTGAGGCAGGAATACTAAGACAAAATTATGTTTGAAAGATAAGACATAGACATTGTATCTAAAGACACTGAATTCGCAGCCTTAGTTACCCAAAAGCCTATGAAGATATAAATTTTTTTCCCACAATCAACAACCTCTACAAAGTTGTAGCAGCAAAATGGTTAAGAACAAAAAGGAAACCACTAAAAAAATTGCAATTGAAATTATAAAAAAACACTATGGATGAATGGAATAAAAATGTGTTCGTACTACATCACAAATTATCGCTATTTACATTATTGAGTTATCGGCCATCAAATTACAGTATTCTACAATCTCCCTCTTCCTCTTCCTCCTCCTCCTCCTCCTCCTCCTCCTCCTCCACTACGCTCCAACCTGAGCCTTCCATTCTATAAGGTTTTATTGGGTTGCTCGTATAGTGAATGTGAGAACACGAGAAAAATAATTTCAGTAAATCATATTTTGCTTTTCTCATCATGTTGTAATGTCATGTACCGCGGCTTTGCCGGCAACGATTGAAAGCTGCTAGTTAAAAGGACAACCGAAGAGCAACTATTAATTAGATCATCTGTTTGCTTGAACTTCATACATCAACTAAAACTTTTGCTTTTACGGAACAAAACTAGCATTTTGAATTAAGATATGATATAGCTCTAAGAGAAGGATATCAACTAGGAGGTTTTTCTCATGGACGTGAGGATTATGCATCTATCTGGAAACGAATAAGGTGTCGGTCTAGCACAATACATTTAGTAATATGAAATCACAAACCTTATCCAGCTGAAAATGGATGTCAGCATGCAAGGGAAAACAATTTGTGGAACCGTTGTGCTCTTCTCGAACTAATGGTTAAAGACTTTGCCCTATTCTTTCTCTTCCGGAACAAAAAATCTTCCGTATCTAAAACATATGACACCTGACAACATGCAATGGATACCAAGGAAATGTATGAGTGGAACTTTGGAAACACAACCCAACAGAATGTGCAAAATAAGAACAATATTCAAAAGTAGAACGATTATTACCTTGGATGAACTGCAGGATATCTTACACTCAAGACCATTAATAACTTGTAGTCCTTCCACAGCCTCGCTTGAAATGTCATCACCACAGGCATATCTACGTTTGTTCCTACGGAAATGAATAAAGTAAAATAAATAAGTTTTGTTTAAAAATATATTACTTCAAGAATGGCACCAAACAATTCTTTGGGCTTGTCAAATACCTCTTCAAGAAAATTCCAGACTTTTCCTTTTTGTCAGAGACAACAGAAAAAAATTCGTTGTACAAATAGCCTGAAAAGTTGGGGTCCATTGACACGGCAGTCACTTCAGGCTTATCATGTCCATAGTCCATCAGTTGAAGAGACAATTTCTTAGGTCCAGGTGACTGCAATCCAATACATAAGATTACAGAACAGAAAATATTTTGAATTTAGTTCAGCAGCAAATCCAAGTAGAAAAAGAAAGAAAAAACAAAAATCATTACATATTCAATTCGGTATATGTTCTCTTCATGAAGAAGAACACGGGCATTTTCATGATAAACTGCGTCAACAAATCTTCCTGGTTTTCTTGATTTCTCATAGGCATATAATTGGAGAAGCTTGTTATCCATCTCATCAGTGGCAACATTTTGAAGCTGAAATAAAAAGGAGAAATTTTCAGGGACAGAAAGTTAGAATAGAACAAAATAGATGAGAGAAAGAGCAATTCATGAGCTTGACCTGTTTAACAAGCTTATAAATCAGCTTGTCTAAAGTGAATAAGAGATATGACTGAGTTCCAATAATGGCTCGACAATCATCCTCGAATTTTGTATTATCAGATGAACCATCCAGCAAATTGTAGAGCGCATTCATGAACCTGTCACATAAAAGAGTCCCTTAGTCCGCAAATATACTCGTATTTTAATTTTTAACTGAGTGCAAAATTTACAAAGCATATCACCTGTTGTATTGATCAGTAGAACCCGTATTATTTGAAGCCCCCCATTTCCTTTCAGCAGATGATGAGTTAATCTTTGCTGATTGTATCCTCTCATACAATGTCTGTCAGAAAAGCAACACGAAACTTGCTAAGTTGCTATATCAATATTTAATTATAGGCAGTTGTTTATACTACTAGAAACCATCATGACATCAACATAGGTTTAGAAACCTTGAGGGGAAAATGGGAAGTAGACATCTTCATATTTGAAGTCATGACAAAAAATGAATGAAAAATAACCTATTTCCATAAAAAGACAATTTCGTACCTGATGAAGTCTAAACAGGACGTAAAAGGAATCATTTCCATAAAAAATTCGAGAAGTCCTTTCTTTCTCATGTAACGCTGGGGGAACATGCTTCGCCAGTGGCTTTACAGTTAATAGGAAGCGCTCTGAAAATGGCAAGGAGGTTCCATCTCCTTCAACATCATGGGCATCAGCCATTCCTTCAGCTTCACCTTCACTCTCAGCTTTGTTATCATTTTCCCCATCCTCGTGCTCTTCTCGGGATTCCTCACCATCAGCAGACTCGCTTCCAGAAACATCAACATTCTCGGAAGCATTCTCACTGTCCTCAGATGACCTGTGTGGACTTTCCTCACCTTCATCGTCAGCATCAACATCATTCTCTCCTCTAACTTCACCTAAAGCTTGTTCTCCATTTCTGTTTTGGTATTGCTGACTCGAACCGCCATCCTTCCCCTTATGGACTGCATCCAAACCAGTATCTCCATAAACAGCAAAGTTATCCTCTTCAAAGTCTCCATTTGGGGACAACTCGCCCTCTTCTCTTTCACTTTTTAACTGCCGAACTGATTCTTCTGGGTACCTGTGAACTTCGGTCCCTTCTGTGATGGTCCCATTTGTGGATGTACCTGGTCTGGTAGAATCACCACCCTAAGTCATGAAAATAAATAAATAAGAAAGTATTAATTACAAAACTTCAAACAATCGTTATCATGAATAATCCCAGAACACAAGTGCAAGGAAATGGTATCCCTAACACTATCTTCAGGAAAGCAAACAACTGCAATGTACAGAACGATCAAACATCAAACATACATATTCAAGAAATAACTTACATAATAATCATATGCTATAAGTGAACAAGAAAGTGCCACATTATTAAGAAAGTTATGATGTTTCACCCGCATTATATGCTATAAGTATTTCATCATGTTTCAGTAGGTTGGCATCAACTGTTATCAGATACTGTAAATTATTATACTGATAGCAAATTTAAGTTGATCCATAACATGAAGCTAGCAAAAACAAATTTTAAGTTGAGAGTAAGACAAGAAGCACAAAGGGTTGAGCCATACCTCTGATGAAGGTAAATCAACTCCACCTTCGCCAGAAATATTACCAGGTCTAGACGGATTAGTGGCAATGATTCCTTCAAGGAAAAGGCTGTATCTTAGTTCCATTCATTATCAGAATGTGAAAGTGTAACATCAAATGACATTATCAAAAATAAAAGATGAAGTAAGACTTGAGAAAAATCACCATCCCAGAAGAAAGATACTAACCTGATGCATTATCCATGCTTGTTCTTCCATTACTTAGCTCCACTCCTAATGCTGGTGAAACATTAGCATTCACCAACCGCTCACTGGAGTGGTCTTGCTTATTGACTCCTGACATTTCATCGGGTGTGAATGAACTAGTATTAATTTTAACATGCTGTGTATTAGTGCCTGAAGTTTCAGTTTTATGCAGAGTGCGGTCTGAATCAAGACATTTATCATCTTTTGCACCACTGTCACCATTTGATTGCCATACTTTGCTAGAATTTGATTGATCTAATGGCATACACTCATCCCCATTTCTAGAAGTGTTAATATGCTTAGGATTCACTACAATAGCACCAGCACCAGCACTACCCTCACTCTCGGCAACACTTGCAGTGCCACTTTTGGCAGAATTATTCTTATCCTTGACAACATCTTCTGTATCCTCGGCACCCAGAGGCCGAGAAGGAACACACAGAATGGGTTCTAAAAATGTTGTCCAAACCTTCATAACTTTATCCAATTGTTCAGTTGTACACATTTCTCCACAAGAATATTTTACAAGCTGATACAGATCTTCATGAATATCAGAATCAGTGTACTCAAACTCAAGGTTTGGAAGAACAGGACGTCTATTTCCAGCAGCAATCGCAAGAAGAACATCATCTTCTTTGCGTTTCTTCTCACTGATTTCTTTGATTTCGGCCAGTAATGCTGTAAAAAGATTAGAAAAAGGAATGAGTCAGAAGAACAAAATGAATTCCTGCATCATGATAAGCTCATCAATGATTTAGCATTTTAGTTCTGTGAGGTGATAGGCAAGCGTCATTTTGTATTAGATGGGATGTTATTATCAATGAGTCAAAAATTAACCCAGATGACTATGACTACACACATTGTTATTCTGCATGACTTTATTCCCAACCTTAGAAAAACTACAAATAAATGTGAAGGAGGGAGAAGCATAGAGTGCAGAAAACTTGTAGACAAGATAATGGAGAACTATGACACTTTTATTTATTAAATGCATGTAAAAATAATAAAAATGGAATTTGTCGATATGGTGAATTGTTTATAACTTAACCAAAAGGTCTTGGGTTTAAGGACTTGTTTGAGTGAGCTTCTACAAAAATATTAAAAAAATATATATATCTATTAAAAGAAATGTAAATTGTAGCTTCTAAAAAAAATTTATTTTTACTATTAAAATTTTTCAAAACAAACTAAAAAATAAAAAAATAAAAATCTTTTCCTAACAACTTAATGGCACCCAAACAAGCTCTAAGTCTTTGATACAGCAAAAAAAAAAATGTTTTTATAGACTATATTTAATGAAGGGTATTTAGGGGGGAAAAGAGTTGGACACCAACCTTTCTCATATTCCCATTATATATAGTATAGAAGTATAGAAGTATAGATATAGAGGTATAGAAGATATAAAAAAAAAATCATCTAATTTATTTTGAACATTAAAAGCCTCATTGCCCTGTATTACTAGAAGTAAATGAACTGAAAAGTTGTTACCTTTAGTACTCAAGCTTTTTGTATCCTGTTGTTTAAAGTAGAAGCTACGGTGATCAAGAGATTTATGATAATTTTTGGCATATATTTCAGCCCAGACTTTATTAAAATCAGCACGACACCTTGCCCATTCATCTTGTTTCTGCTTCAAGCGGGTTAATATCACTGGCAAAGCCAGAGATGCATTTTTCCGTAACACATCCATCACATCTAGCCCATGGTCACCATATAATCGTTCAATGCACCTAAGATTTAAGGCTGAAAGTAATGCAAGAAAGTCCCCATCAGAATATGGAAAACATCAAATTACCTCATATTGCATCTGTGCCATATGAAAATATATTGATGAACAGAAAAGCCCTTAACCTGTTAAGTGCTCCTCAATACGAATTGGACTGTCTCCTTTGATTATATTATTATTGACCTTTTCTAATAGCTCTTCCACTCGCTTAGTAGTTGCATTTACAGACTCTAGCAACATATCAAGTTCAAACCTGCAAACATAGATTAAAATGATATCAATAAGTGCCAATGGTAGATAACTTGACAAAAACATTTTAAAAAAGAGGTAAAATGATATGGCAAACATGCTTATCATTGTGCAATTCAGAATCACGAATCACCCAATATGCTCCAATACCCCAAGAAAAAAGGGAAAAAAAATCCTCCAAACGCCAATTTTTAGGAAAGAAACAGAGGCAGCCGAGTGCATTTAGAACTTCTTAGTTATAACCAATATATTGTTAAAACTAGATTGTTTGAACAAAAATGCAAAAAAAAAAAAAAATTCCACTAGCAGGATTCTACAATGTCTTCACATGGCAAACATAAGTGACCTTAAAAGTTTTTTCATTCTTTCCTCAAACAGAGACATCAGTTTTTTCAGCTCCCTTTCATCTGCATCTTTTTTCTTTGTTGTCTTGGCTTATATGAGAGAAACTACACTGTTACTTTCTTAAGATTTTATGCACTTTGTAAGACTTCTATTTGTGAGGATTGTGTTTTTGAAAACTTTGGAGATGAGTGATGATTATATGTTGTTGGTCTTATGAAAGTTTATGGTATGGCATTAATTTTGCATGTATCCTTGAATTCAATACAGTTCATGATTCACAATTCAATGATTAACCTTAGCAATTCAAGTTCTGAATTACAATTTGATAACCTTGATGCAAATACAACCAATCAAATAAGCATCACTGCAAGTCTGACCTGTCATCTTCACATCTGAACAAGCTCTCTTCATACTGATTTTTGCGCATATGTTTAAAGGAATAATCCTCACTTCCTGAAGTAACAGACACCCAGTGATCATTTAATACTTCTGCACCAAGTTCTGTTCTCTGGCTAGCTACAGGTATTGGGTACTGCATAAGCACAGGTAACACATATGAAACGCAATCAGCAAGAGAATCACAGATATCACATTCAAGTAATATAAAACCGAGAGACAAGTAAATCAAGTATACATTTTTTGGCAATAGACGATAGCTCGGAGTGCATTGATCACAGTTAGAAAGGTCCAGCTCATTTATAGGCTTTGACAAATACTTATCCTTGCTGGGATATATGGACATCTTAGGACCTGAAACATCCTTGTTGGCGGGGGCAGTGGATTTGTCCCTTTCTCGGAATTCACGATCCCTTTCTTTCATGCCATCATCCCTACAACGGTCTCGATCACGATCTCTGTCTTCAACCTTCACAGATTTCGGCCTTTGTCCGTCACTCCATAAGGACTCTGATGAAAACACACATACACACACACACAAAATAAAAGGTGAGTTTTGTGCGAAAAGACAAAGCTAAGAAACTTAAACATGGTATCAGATTACAAAATAAATAAGTAGAATCTGTCATAATAACAGAAAATTCCAAGCCATTTTACATACTTTTATTCATGACACCAGCAAGGAATCCACCATCTGCATCACAGAAACTGATTAGAAATATCTTGGAAGTGTAACAACATAGAAATATGAAATTAGTTTGAACATTACCATTCTTTTCAGATTGTATCAAAAATTCATTAAACCCCTCCATAAGATCTGGATATTTCCCCAGTAAATCACCAACCTTGAAGAATAAGTGACCATGAGTTAGCAATTATATTCCAGAGCATGTTATTTAATAAGATCTATAGGCAGCACTAAGAAATATAATGGAAGTAGGCCAAGATAAAGTGTATAATTAACTTCAAGGACATAAGTTCTTGCACCAAATTATTTAATTACAATCGCAACACCACATTATATGTAGTAGATTTTCCGGCGGAGAGGATATATATTCTATTACTTCTAGTTTTTTTAATTGAAAATTTCAGCTAAATCAAAATTTATCAAATTATTGAAGATGACATCATCAGCATTGAAAAGATTAGTAGTTCATGGTGCCTCAGCTGCAGGGTCATCTGTGAAGAATTTAGAACGGGATGCCACCAGACTTTGTCAAGAATAAATGACCAAAAACATAATACTGCTGGCCAATTAGCACACTTCAGAAGAAACATAATTTATTCTAGACCATCTATTCCTGCCGTAATTGTTGTAATTGCTTCCTTCACAGCTCTAATTGTACAGAGTGCCAGGTGCCCCCTCACAGACAATACAAAATCCAAAAATCACCAAATCTTCTGAATCTTTGATGGAGCCAGTTATCCTTTCCAGCTTTGCTGAAAGCAACTTGAACCATTGTCCTTTACATCGAGGGCAAAAATTGCTTGACTATCTACCATAAGCTCTCACACAGGTAAGGTTATTAGGGAAGAACAAATGTGAATTGGAAGGAAGATCTCAAACAGGTTGAAAAATATGGTTCCGTCTGCAATCTGCATTGCTCATATCTTCTTGTTTGTTTTGATAAAATGAACAAAGTGATTTGGTTACATGCAATCAAGCTCAAACACTTGGTGAAATCTTGTGGTTTCCTTTATTGATCAAGATGATACTGGGAAGATGATCACTTTAATAGGTGGTACAGAAAGCTGCTGCTTTGGCGTTATGAAAAGGAAATTGGCTATTCTGTTGTTTCTGGTTTCTGATTTTATCCATATACTTGCTGCAAGTATGATTATGATGGCCTCTGCAGCATTTAAAGCATACTAGTATGCCAACACAATACCCCCATTTTAGCCATTTCATATTTCTGGAAACACACTTTAAGTCCTTCATTCCATTAGATCCTCCAAATGTACCATCCAAAATGATCCTCCTTCAATCTATTGCTTAATATAAGACATGGCAGTATCATATTGAGAAATTGATCTTGCCTTAAATTACCTGAATGCCTATTCTCATTATCTGTAATCTGACACCGTCATTCCTTGAAATTGGCCGCATTGGCTTAGAGGCTCCATAGGGCATAGGCTATTCTGGCCCAAACTAAACTCTGGCTGAGCCAAATATAATCCAAATTGAATGCATGCAAATAAACTCGATTTTAAGCACCAATGCTATAGGAGGATATCCCTTTTTTTTTCCATATTTTAACATATTTTATTTAGGGAATAACGGTAAATGCCCACATCCAGCTAAACCAACAAAGCAAGATTGAATAAAAGACATGCATTTATAGAATCCGACAATGAAATCAGTAAAGCGGATGACAAGAAAAATTAATAATAAGCCATACCAATGACTGCAATTCATGTCTGGTAATTATTTCCCTGCTGTAAATATGCAAACACTTCAAAAATTCCTGGTAGTCATCAGGATTTCGTAATTTCTCTTTGACCTTTTCACAGAAAGCAAGCTCCTGGCTATACATGCCTGAGATAATGAAATTTGACATAAGTAAAAAACTGCTAAAGGAAAATAAGATGTTAAAAGTTTTATGCAACAAAGGATAGAAGACAAACAAGAAGTTGAAATAAATTTATTTTTCCCTTATAACAAGGACAATGGATTATGAAATCATCTCATAAATGGAAAATATTTAACACTTCTTCAATACAGATAACCGTATCAACAAGAGACACCATACTCTTCTTTTTTATAAACTTTAGCAATATATGCAGTAGAATAGTGATGAGAAATATTTTGCATTAGTTGCTGTAATGAAGTTTCACGTTTGACACCTTTTTCTTATTTTATCAATTTATTTATTTTCAACCAAACATAAAAGCATATGTTTCCACTGTTTAAATAATGTTATCATAGCATTGGTTGGAAAAGGTAACAAATATAACAAAAAAACCAGTAGATTCAGGATCAAAATGATGACAACATACTCACTTTTCAGAGTATTTCTTTCATCACAAGTGGATGGCATAGGGCGCATACCAATATGTTCATCATCGAGCAATGGTTCGGCTCCAGAGTCTTCAGCCCTACGATCAGATTTCCGTTTATGGGAGAACCTTTCCCTATCTCGACCACCATCATGCTCATAATCTCTATCATCTCTGTCACGTTCTCTCCTATCTCTCTCCTCTCTGCATTCCTTATCCTTCTCTAGACGTCTCCTCTGATCCTTTTCTGCCCTCATCAAACCTCTGTCATTATCAGGGTCAGGACGGTCAACACTGAGGTCACGATCACCATGTGAGGTCATAGTCCTTTCTCTCTGGCACACAAGATAAGTAGAATGTAAGCTTGATAACCAAACATGCAATCAGTGGGACCAGAGTCACCAAGATAGTAAAAGACAAAAGGCTACTTGGCTTCAGGGTTTTAATCCCTTGGAGAAAGATCAGCCAAAGACTTATAACTACGTGAGCATAACATCCTAAGAAAAAGTAAACAACTGCAATGTTCAATTTACAAAACCCTAAACTGCTAGCCGTAAAATTCCTTATGACCCAGAAATAGTTACTTCTCAACAACATAATATTTTACCCAATGTAACATCATAGCAAGTTAGAGGGATGGATTTTTTTAACTTTCTACAGCTATCATTAAGTGCTACAGGTATGTTGCCTGAACAATAATACGCTAGAAGTATGCATCTCATGGAAGGGGCAATAATGCAGCCACCAAAAGGTGCTGAAACCTCCAGGCACCTTGACTTAGCATCTCATTTTATACTACCAAGAGGGACAGAAAAATATGGAGATAAACCTTCTCAACATGCATTTGCCGTACAGTTGGCATTGCAGAGCTCCTATCACGAAGCATAGAATTTCTAGCAGAAATATAATGAGCAGAGGCTGCTGAGGAAGTGTCCGGGAGAAAATGAGTAAACTCATCAAGAAGATCCGGATGCTCTTGGAAAAGTGCAGCAACCTGAAGAAGTCCAAAATATGATTGAAATGAACATCGAACGAAATATTAAGACTAATATAAATGACATAGAAAGACAAATATAACAATTTTCCTAGCTATAACATAATAACACATGCATAGACAAAACAAACCTCCTGGTAGACATCTGTTATAGACTTGCTTTCCTTTCTGTACATATTTAATATGTCCAGAAATGACTTGTAAACACGATCATCACCTTGAAACCGGGTCTGAATGAAAATGATGAATTAGATTCAACTAGAACTGCCATTCTGTATTGAAACTGAGTCTGTATTAGAAAACCAATCAAGCCCAAGAACGTTTTACCTTAATTTTGTTCACAAAATTAATCGCTTCTTCAAATTCAACAGGCTTCTTTGGGGCAGGTTGTTCATCCTCCAGTGGAAGTGTGATTTCATAACCCCTTGGCAAGAAGGTGTTGAATCCCAAAAGCAAGTCTCTGTGCCCTTTAAAGAGCTGTTTAACCCTTGCTATCACGCCTGCAGTATCAACTCTACAAGTATCAAAAGCAGACACAAGTCAGTTTCCACTGGCAAAAACAGTATCCCCCTCCCCCAATATAATACAAAAAGACATTCGGAGCAGCATGCCAACAATGTGGTACGACATGATCAAACCTTTGAGCCTTAAAATCTTTCATGACTTCCAAAAAGTCATCATACTTGTCCCTCTTATCCTGAAATATATCCTTCACTGCCTTGAGATATGCCAATGCATCATTTGTAGTTAGCTTCTGAATAACAGCACCTCCATTCATCATCTGGGGTTGCCCGGACCTTCGTTCGAAAATATTCCAAAATACAATTAGACAATTGATAAACCAACGACACAGTATTCCCAATTTCTAGCACATGATCATACATGATAATCAAAACCTTAAGAAATTGAAAGTAATTTTTTTTCCATAAAAAATACAAATTTACCCATTAAAAGAAGAATTTACTCAGGATTGCAGATAACAAATATCCGATCTCATTTTATTAGGTCAAAACATCAAAACCCAAAAAATTTACCAAAAAAGAGACAGCTTTGCTAAAGATTGATCATCTAGACTTCCCGGGTTACACACGAGGGCACTAGTAAAACTTTTCACCGCAGTAAAAACTCGAGAAGCTCCATTACTAAGTCGAAGATGCAATTACTTGATCAAAGCACAAACAAAAGCACAAGTACAGTTCAAAACACAGGAAAAGTTGAAGATGAGAACGAAAACCAACAACTTACGCTTCTCCTCGAGAAGACACTATAGGCCGTTTAAGTTGAGGACTCGCGAAAATATCGTCCCTAGACCTCTTCATTCCTATTCAATAAACCATGAAATTGAAAAAACACCCAAACACAAGAGCACAGTCTCTTCAGCAATCAGCACCAAATCATGCTTCTTGAAACTTCGATTACAATTCAAAATCCTTCAACCCTGAGCTTCTCATTCGAGCAAACACCGCAGATCTGCGGATTAACGTTGGAGCAAGAGAATTCCAACCTTCCCGAAGAGATCACCAAGGAGGAGCAAAATCCTACAATAGAATAGAAAAGGAATCAGAAAAAGCGAAAATTCGCATTAACTTCAATGCAAAGCAACGTAAGCGACGAATTCAAACGGAGGAAGCAGAGAATTTACACAGTGATCGTCGAGTCTCGAAGCAGCAGATAGAAAAAATCGAAAAAAAAATAAAAGAAGATAAATATCGGAAAAGCTTTGAGCGAATGAATGCTTCTCCTGAGCCTCGGTGATTCTTCGAGAAGCAAACTTGTTACGTTGGAGAAGGCTAATAGAAAAAACGAAGGCTTTTGTTGAGCAGTGTTTCCTCAGAGTTTGAAATTCGAAGTAGAGAATTTTATTTTCTCTCTTAAGATTTTCTGGGCAAACAAACAGAACTGAGAGAAGAGAAAAGAAAATAAACGAGAGAACGAAGAAAATAGAAACCAAACAAATAGAAGTTCACAATGTGATATATATAAAAGAAAAAACACGGGGAAAAAAATAAAAAGAAAACATAAGGGGTGTGGCGGTAGTAATATTTGACCTTCTTTATCCGGTTACCAATTCCTGTGTTTACCGCCTGTTAGCGGTTAATCGTTTTATCTATAATTTGAGATGAAAAATTAGGGCAAGACTGTTGGGCTGTATTAATAACGAACGTGTTTGGTTCTTCGACTTTTCACAAAGGGGTGATTTTGATTAGCAATTTGGCTATTTTGTGATTTTTTTTAAAAATTGTATTTGTTTAGCAATTTGGCTATTTTGTGATTTTTTTAAAAAATTGTATTTGTTTGGTGTGGGATTTGTGACTTGTGAGGAGTAGTAGTAGTTATTGTTGGTGGTGTGGTGAACATAATATATATTTGCAAGATTTATTTCCAAGTTTTTATATAGATGGATGATGATGAAATTAGGTCTAACAGATAGTGAGAGAAAAAGAAGATATAGTTAATGTCATGTTCTCTCTTTTAACATCTTTTTGTCAATTGTGACTTTGAAGTTATCTTTGTAGGATTTATTACACATTTACATTTATAATTTGTAAACGATACAAGACAAATGATTATGATTATGCAAATAAGAAACTTTGACTGAATGAATAATCTTTTATTTATTTATTTATTTATTTATTTATTATTATTATTATTATTATTATTATTATTATTATT
>NC_029776.3:30133344-30139576 GCF_000817695.3 Arachis duranensis
ATGATATGGCAGAGACTGTGAGTGATATAATTTTTGTTTGTAACTGTTTATGTTTTTGGTCTATGTTTGTAACCCTTAAAATCAATGGGGAAATTGTTTTTAAGGCTCAAGATGGCTATATATTTGAGGCCAGTAAACGCTTTTCTAAAGAATTTTCAAGCCCAATTGATGCCATAACGCTAGGTCCAGGCCAATCTACCAAACAATTTTTGGATAAAAAACCCCTTTTGTAGTATTGAACGTTTCCAATAAAACAACTAATATAAACCAACTTGGGTTGGTCGAGTGGTCAGCTCACTCGTCCGCTTAACTAAGTGTCGGGAGTTCGAATCCCGTCTTGTGCATGCAGCAACCCATTGCCCAGCGGCAAACCCTTAAATGGAACTCAGATCCGCGACAGATTAGTCTTTGACTCGTCGAGTTGGGAGATACCGTGGGCAACTAAAAAAAAAACAACTAATACAAAGGTGCCTTTGATTTGCATTTTTATTTTTTATTTTATTTTCAGTATTTTTTATTTTTAAAATTTTACAAATAAAAATAATAAATAAAAATACAAACAAAATGTGCCGTCCAAAAACATGAAAAAACCAAATGTCAGTCATTCTAGTCTCTAGAACTCCGCTCTCTAGACATGTAAGTTGATTATTAAAAACATAGATAAATCTATTTACTTACAACTATCTATTTACATCAATATACAACCCAGTTGTATACTGCTACGTGTCGTCACTTCATGTTCTTTTCTAAGGTTATTAGTTTGTTAAAAAATGATAAAATTAAATAAATGATCCATTTAAATTAGATGTCTTTGATATAATGTGATATTAATACATTGGAACATACACTTTTATCAATTTCAAACCCTATGTCTCCTCTACAATTGAATGTTTGAATAATTCTTCGAACAATAAGTGATCCTGAATTTTTTATTATACCTTATTTATTTTTTTGGGTTGTCCACAGTATTCTCTAATTCAACAAGTCAATAATTAATTTATTAATGTATGGTAAGTCGGGTAGCGAACTGTTCGTAGAGATCTCGGAATGGAGAGGTGGGTTCCCGCCTGTCTTCAGCTGGTGGTGTGAACGAAAGAGCAGCCGAACTTCCGAGCACTTTAAGTGAAGAGGGAGGTGTCACCTGCAATAACACTCCAACGCTCAAATCAATAACGTGTATAAGTGATGTGAGGACTGAGGGTAGAGTAACGTACCTTGGGAGAGGGGTAGGACCCTCTCCTTAAATACCCTGTCAGTAGGACGGGCCCTATAGGAGGAGGCCTCCTTCCTAGAAGCTTCCTTCCTCACAGCTGTCACACAGCTAGTAGTGAAGGTGTGTCCGGGTCGCAGACCGGTCGGGTCAGGTGCGTGAACCCGACCAAGAAGATCGGGTAGCCTGTGGGCCGGGTCGGCCTAGGTGCTAGCTGGGCTGAGCCGTAACAGTGTCCCCAACGCGCCAGCTATAGCCGTGAGCGCCGTGGTTGGCGCGTTTAACTTTATTGTGGGTGTGTCGCCGCTTTGCCGGTTACTCATGCTCGGGACGCGCTCTCTACGGCCGTGAGCGTCTTCGATGCGGGGGTGTGTCGTTTGACGCCTCGCTTTTTCGCGCAGACCATTAATGCTTATAGTGGGTTATTTCAAAACCCCACGAGTAAAGACCATTTTACCCTTGCCTTTCGCGCTTCTTGAGTCAGTTTCTTAGTTCCCCATTCAGTTGTGTTTCTCATCCCCTTACCATCATCCTACTCTCTCTGCATTTGCTTTCTACATTCTCCCCTTTCCTGTTGCCATTCCTTGGGTTGATTGCATTAGTTCTTCCTGCTTCTCCAGATCAATACAATCGTTTTGGTAAGCTTTATTTCTTGTCTTTTAATCCCTGCGGTTTTACCTTGCTATTATGCCATTCGTTTCCTTGCTTTGCTTCTGTGTGCATGCTGCTTCTGTATATCGAGCGTTATTAGCATTTAGATAGGTGTGTTAGGGGGTTACCATTCCATTAGGATTTACTTTGGCGATAGATTTTGCTCCTTGTTTGATTGTAGTCATAAAGCAGGCAAGATGTAGTTTTTGGGCTAGCTCCGATCTCCTGGTCACTTAGACTAACTGAGTGGTACCAACGCCCTGTTGCTCGGGTTCCCGTCGCGAGAGCGGCCTACGATCGGTACGCCTGGGTAACCTCGGACGTAAAAGACTCCCCCAACCAAATGGGCGAAGAGGAGCTCACAGAGTTCTGACAAGCCGAGTATTTGTGTGGTGGGACCGACGAGGAAGCCAACTATGTGGTCTACGTCCCTGTTTCTCACGAGCGGATATATGAGCTTAACCTACACTTCCCCCGGGTTGCCGATTGGATTTGGTTCTATAAGGCAATGTTTACCCAGTTGGGGGTTCGCATCCCCTTCTCCCCCTTCCAGATAGGGTTGCTCAATAGGTGCGACGTAGCGCCGTCTCAATTACATCCGAACAGTTGGGCTTCCATCCGCTGTTACGAGATGGTGTGTGAGTATCTAGACCTGCCGGTCTCTGTGGAGGTTTTCCTTTATCTTTTCACCCTAACAAACCCTTCCAAGGAAGGGAAGGCCAAAAATGGGTTTATGTCTTTTCGATCTGCTCAAGGTCGGTGGATCTTTGGTTTGTTTGAGGATTCATACCATGGATTCAAAAACAAATACTTCAAGGTTCGTCCCGCTAAAGGTCGGCATCCCTTTTGGCTGACGTTGGAAGGGCAACAGCGCATCCCGACCTATTGGAGTTTCGGGGCGGGGGCCAACGCCTTCACTAAAGTGACCTATAAGGGGTTGTCTCCCCAAAAGAAGAAAATTGTCGACGTGTTGCTAGCCATCTTTTCAAAAAATTATATGAACCCCCACCTCCTCATGGGTAATCAGGACGTCGCTAGAAATTATATTTGTGAGTGGCTTTGAGTTTCTTGTGCTACTGTTGCTTTAATTTGCTATGCCGATTTCACGACTAACAGGTTTCGTCGTTTTGTTGTAGTGGGAATGTCTGCCGAGGTGACAGGACTTGACGCTTTATACAACACCTTTCTGGTTGGCGATAGCGACGAAGAGCCGGCCAATGAGAACCGGGAGGCCCCTCCCGAAAATAACGAGAACCGGGCGGTGCCTTCCCCCCATGCTGTCGAGGTGTTGCCTCATAATGCTGCCGAGGTGCATGCCTCTCCTACCCAAGATGAAGTTGTCAGTAGTGGCGAGGGCTCGACCTCTCAACCACACTTTGAGGAGGATGACGTGGTTGTTGTGAGCAACCCGAAGAGGAAGAGGTCGTCCTCTAGCCCCGAAGGAGCCCTCACTATGATGGAGAGAAACTTTGATACCGGGAACTTTATTGATGCCCAGCTGCTTTCCGGCATGGAGGACTTCTTCCATGGTGGGGATCTTCCTTCACAAACAAGGTGGATGTACCGAACTCTTCTTTGCGGGGCAGTCATAGCGAGGAAGGCAGAGTTTGCTCTAGCAAGGATGCAGTCTATTCAGAGGAAACTCGAGCCTTCTGTTCAAGCCAATAATAAATTTAAAGTGGAAGTTGAATCACTACGGGAGCAGCTGTCCAGCGCAGATAAGAAGCTCAAGGCTGCCGAGGAGAAATTGAAGACTTCTTATGCAGTCGTTTTCTGGCTAACCGAACGAGAGCTGGCTTTGGAGGGTCAACTCAATGCTGCTCAGGGTCGGGTGGCTGCATTGGAGAAGGAACGCGACGAGGCCGCCTCATCGGCTAAGGCTGCTCAAACTGAGGCAGCTGAATTTAAGAAGAAGTACAAAGAAACCGTGAAGCAAGGGAAAAGAGCCATATTGATGACTGAAGAGGCTCTTAAAGCCCAAGTGAAGCTCGTGGCTCCTGACTTCGACACATCGGCGATTGGGGTCTTTAAGACCATTAGGGATGGTAAAATTGTCAATATGCCGAAGAAGTGATCTTTGTACTCTTGTATAAATTTTGTAATTTTATGGTTTTTTGAACTTTGTCGTGTAGTTCCGTGAACTTTGTCATTTTACATGTTGAGCCTTGTAGTTTTGAATACGGTAGCCGCTTGGTCGGCTTATGATTATTTTTTGTTCCCTGCTTAGTCGGCAATGCACTTTTGCTCTATTTTGTTACCGTTTTGTTGGTATTGGCTTGTCACTTGTGTTTATTTACCGTTGCGTTGGTAACTTGACGAGGCCAAGTCGTGGCTTTATTGTTGCTATAGCCGCTTATTATGGTGTTAATTTGGGTGGTTCCCGGGGGTGATCAGTCCCGGGTTACCGTGCTGTCTCCGCATTTATCACTTATCATAAGAAATTCGTTAACATGGAATATAAAGGGAAAAAGTGAATTTAATCATAAGTGAACATTAATTGGCAGTTGATTAGACATATAGCGATAATAAGTATTTGACGAAAGTAAATTATTTAATCATAAAGCAACTTGGGTCTTACTGAGCTTGGCAGGTCGCCTATTCGGCGCATTTGGTCTAAGAATAAATCTTCTTAAGTTACCCGCATTCCACGTTCTCGGGACTTCATTGTCGTCAAGTCTTTCCAACTTGTAGGCGCCCTGCCGACCACATCTTTTACCCTGTACGGGCCCTCCCAGTTCGCCGCCAGCTTACTTTCCCCTTGAGTCGGTAGTCCAATGTCGTTGCGCCGCAGAACCAGGTCATTTTGTTCAAATTCTCTCCTGAGCACTTTGGTGTTGTAGCGCAAGGCCATTCTTTGCTTTAGCGTCGCTTCCGACAAATGGGCCATTTCTCTAACCTCGTCTATTAGGTCTTTTTTCACAGCTTCTTCAACTTCTCCCAAGAGTAGCCGCAGGCTCGGTTCGCCGACTTCTACAGGTATCATTGCGTCCACTCCGTATGTCAAGTGAAATGGTGTCTCCCCTGTAGATGATTGCTGAGTTGTGCGGTACGACCAGAGGACTGAAGCAAGCTCGTCAGCCCATGTCCCCTTCTTCTTATCAAGTCATTTTTTGAGGCTTAGCAGGATGATCTTATTCGCGGCCTCGACCTGGCCATTGGTTTGAGGGTGTTCCACGGATGAGAATTTTTGCTTTATACCCAAACCAGCGAGGAACTCTCCGAACTTCTTATCGGTAAATTGCGTCCCGTTATTGGAGATAACGACCTCAGGGATACCGAACCGAATTACTACTTGCTTCCACATAAACTTCCGATAATTAGACGAGGATATGCTAGCGAGTGGCTCGGCCTCTATCTACTTGGTATAATAGTCAATAGCAACTATTAAGTACTTGACTTACCCTGGACCGACTGGGAAGGGTCCTAAGAGGTCGACTCCCCAGTGCGAAAAAGGTCGGGAAGACGTCAACAGACTTAGTTCGGTTGCTAGCGCCTTGTGAAAATTGGCGTTCTCCTGGCACTTGATGCATTTTCTCATGAAGTCTTTAGAATCCGTCATCATCGACGGCCAGTAGTAGCCGGCTCTGATGAGCTTTCTTGCTAGGGCTTTGCTGCCAATGTGGTGACCGCAGCATCCTTCATGGACCTCCTTGAGCATATAGTCCGTTTGGTCGGGATGCAGGCACTTCAGCAAGCGTTGGCTGAGTCCCTTCTTAAACAACTGGCCTTGTATAATTGCATACTTGGCTGCCTCCCTTCTTAATGCTCTTGCCGACTTCTCGTCTTTGGGGAGCTTACTGCTTTCCAAGAAGTCAGTGATTAGGTCCATCCAAGAAGGATCTACCTTTGTTAAATGGAGGGCGACTGCTGGTTCTTTTATCAAGCCTTGGATGAGAGATCGGTCTTCCGCTCCTGGTTTTTGACAAACCCCATTTTGACGGTTTATCTTGTATTGATTTTTGGGGATTTTATAACCTTTTACCCACATTTATTCAATGAAATAGCATGGTTTTTGGTGGGCAAAATTGTGAACTATACTTTTTCACAACTCTCATAATCCCCGGTAATGGCTCCAAAAACGTGGTAGCTCAATACCATGGCATTACACAACTTCGCACAACTAACCAGCAAGTGCACTGGGTCGTCCAAGTAATAAACCTTACGTGAGTAAGGGTCGATCCCACGGAGATTGTTAGTATTGAAGCAAGCTATGGTCATCTTGTAAATCTTAGTCAGGCAAACTCAAATGATAATGATGATGAACGAAAATAACACAAAGGTAAAGATAGAGATACTTATGTAATTCATTGGTGAGAACTTCAGATAAGCGCATGAAGATGCCTTCCCTTCCGTCTCTCTGCTTTCCTACTG
>NC_029776.3:30140528-30146586 GCF_000817695.3 Arachis duranensis
TACCTGAAATCACAGAAAAACACACAAACTCATAGTGAAGTCCAGAAAAGTGAATTTTAACTAAAAACTAATAAAAATATATTAAAAACTAACTATATCATACTAAAAACATACTAAAAACAATGCCAAAAAGTATACAAATTATCCGCTCATCAGTTTTATAACTTCTCCTTTAATTGTGCTTAAGAGTGAAAACATGCTTTTTAGGTCTTAAAATGAATAAATTTAATTCACCTTGATTCCATTAGATGCCTTGATATGTTTGTTATGTGATTTAAGGTTTAGGAGGCAAAGATTGGATCAAGGGAATGAAGAAAGAAGCATGAAAAGTTGGAGAACTCATGAAGAAATGAAAGAACCGGAAAGTTGTCAAGCCGACCTCTTTGCACTTAAACGACCATAACTTGAGCTATAGAGGTCCAAATGATGCGGTTCTAGTTGGGTTAGAAAGCTAACATCCAGGGCTTCGAAACGATATAAGATTTGCCATATTTGCTACAAGTATGGTGGCGCGCATGTGCATAGTACGCGCACGCGCCGTTGTTGCCACCTAGTCCACTTGAAGCAAAATGTGGCCAGCGATTTTAGAAGCCTTGTGGGCCCAATCCAACTCATTTCTGATGCTATTTAACCCAAGGAGTGAAGAGAGAAATACATGTTAGTTACCATTAGTCATAGTTTAGTTTTAGAAGTAGTTAGAACTAGTTTCTTTGTGATTTCCTTGATTGTTGTTGTTAATTCATTGCAATAAATGTTGTTAGATTCTATTCTTGTTGTCAATTTGCTTTGATTTTCTTTTGTGCCTCTCAAGTGTTTGATGAAATGCTTGGTTGGATTTTAGTGTAGGTTTTGTTCCTCTTGGCTTTGGTTGAGTAATTAGTGACTCTTGAGTTATCTAATTCTTTTGTTGGTTGATAATTAGAAGTTGCTAATTGATTTGAATGCCTCTAAAGCTAGTCTTTCCTTTAGGAGTTGATTAGGACTTGAGGAATCAAATTGATTCATCCACTTGACTTTCCTCCATGGTTAGAGGTTGACTAAGTGGGAGCAATGGACAATTTGCCATCACAATTGAGGAGGATAACTAGGATAGGACTTCTAGTTCTCATATCTTGCCAAGAGCTTTGCTAGTTGTTAGTTTATTTTCTTTGCCATTTATATTTCTTGTCTAAAATCTTAAAAACCCCAAATATAACTCACAACCAATAACAAGACACTTTATTGTAAATCCTAGGGAGAACGACCCGAGGTTTAAATACTTCGGTTTATAGATTTTAGGGGTTTGTACTTGTGACAAACAAATTTTTGTATGAGAGGATTATTGTTGGTTTAGAGACTATACTTCAACGAGATTTTATTTGTGAAATTCTAAACCGTCAAAAATCAGATCATCAGTTTTGCACTTGCCAGCTTTGATAAGAGGTCTGCTCGCGCATTCCTTTCTTTCGGGATGTGCTACACTAAAACCTCCTCAAATTGCCTGGTTAACTCTCTGACATTCTCCAGATATTTTTGCAATAACGAGTCTCTGGCCTGATATGTTCCATTGATCTGTAAGGTCACGACCTGTGAATCACCACATACTTCCAATCTCGTGGCTCCGACCTCCCTAGCCAGGACTAAACCGCCCAGAAGGGCCTCGTATTCTTCTTAATTGTTTGCTACTGGGAATTCAAACATGGTCGACTGTTCATATACGACTCTCGTCAGGCTTTCCAAGATTATCATGGCTCCCCCGAATGTCTGGTTGGAAGCTCCGTCCACGTGGAGCTTCCACCGTGTACTCGGTGTCTCGGCTGGGTCTCCAGTGATTTCCACCAGAAAGTCAGCCATGGCCTCAGCTTTAATCACATGCCTAAGTTCATACCGCAGGTCGTATTGGGACAGTTCAATGGCCCAAGTCATCATTCTTCCCGCTAGGTCGGGTTTCTGTAGTACCTGGCAGATTCCCTGATCCATCCTCATGATCACTTGGTGACCTTGGAAGTACTGTCGCAATCTGGAGGAAGAGGTTAGGAGCACGAGTGCTAGCTTCTCTAATTTGTTGTACATTAACTCTGCTCCTTGCAGTGCTTTGCTCACAAAGTAGACCGGTTGTTGGATCTTTCCTTCTTCTCGTACTAGTACCGCCGCCATCGCTTCATCGGTTATGGCCAAGTACAGGTATAATGGTTTCCCCTTCTTGGGCTTCCCGAGAACAGGTGGTGTTGCAAGTATCTCTTTGAAATACTTGAACGCTTCTTCACACGCCGGGGTCCATTCAAATGCTATCCCCTTCCTCATTAAGTTGAAGAATGGTAGAGTTTTAGCAGGCCGACGCCCCGAGGAAGCGAGACAATGCGGTGAGCCTTCCTGTCAACCTCTAAACGTCTTTGATGCACCCTGGACTCTTCATTTAGAGTATTGCTCCACACTTTTCGGGATTGGCCTCCACCCATCTTTGGATTATCATAAACCCCAAGAATTTTTCTGCTTCCATGGCAAAGGCACACTTGAGTGGATTTAGCCTCATGCCGTGTTGTCGGAGGGAGGCGAATACATTTTCTAGATCGCTTATGAGGTCCTCTGGTCAGGTGGTCTTTACCAGGATATCGTCTACGTATACTTCCATTGTTTTGCATATAAGATTGCTGAATATCTTGTTCATCAACCTTTGGTATGTGGCCCCTGCGTTCTTCAGCCTGAACGGCATTACCTTGTAGTAGTATGTTCCCCTGGCGTTATGAACGCCGTTTTTTCTTCGTCTGGCCGGTGCATCAGTATCTGATTTTATCCAGAATAAGCGTCCATTAAGCTCAGATACCGATATCCCGCTCGCCGCGTCGACGAGCGCATCTATGTTGGGGAGGGGATAGGAGTCCTTGGGATATGCTTTGTTAAGATCGAAATAATCCACGCACATCCTCCATTTTTCATTGTGCTTTCTGACTAGAACTACGTTTGATAGCCAAGTCGAGTAGTCGAGTTCTCGTATAAATCCTGCTTCAAGAAGGCTGGCCGTCTGCCTGGCTACCTCCTCTGCCCTTTCTTGTGATATCTTTCTTCTCCTCTGAGCTACCGGCTTAGCTTCCGTTTTGACGGCCAGGCGGTGTGACATGAGTTGGGGGTCTATCCCCAGCATGTCGGCCAGTGTCCAAGCAAATAGGTCGCCGTTATTCCTGATCATTTCCATTAGAGGTTCTTTCAGGTTGTGAGGGAGGTTTCTGTTCACGAAGGTGAACTTCTCCTCGGAGTTGCCAACCAGAAACTTTTCTAAGTTTCCTTCCAGCTCGGGTCTAGGCTTGTCGTCGACCCTAGCATCTAGGTCGACGAGGAATACTCCCGATGCCTCTTTGGATTTCTTTCTTAAGGAGAGACTAGCATTGTCGCATGCGACTGTCGTCTCCAAGTCTCCCTTGATGGATCCCACGGATCCGTCATCCGCGATGAACTTCATTATCAACATCTTTGTATTGATCATTGCCCCGAGATTGTTGATAGTCTTTCTTCCTAGAATGACGTTGTAGGCCATGGAGTCTCGCAGAACCACGAACTCCGCCATTACCGGCCTTTTGCCCTGTCCCAATCCTATGGATACCGGTAGGGAGATTATCCCATCGGTCTTGATAAAGTGGTCGCCCAAGCCTACTACGCCTACCCCTTCTAAGTTCATCCTGACCTCGAAGGCCGTCAGATGCTATTGTGGGTCTTGGGTCCCATCGTACCTCATGTCTGTTGGCTTATCAAAGTGCTTTGGTAGCCGGACTTCGAGGATTGAATGATGGAAAGGGGTTGCACCCATGATCACGGGGCGTCGCGTTCTCTTCGGCCTTTCTTCGTTGTCCTCCCGATGCCGCTCGGGGGCTGGTCTCCTTTCAGGTCGGGCGTATATTACGGGGTCACGCCGCCTTTTTGGCGCTTTCCGATTCTTCCCTTGGAGACTATCCGATCCAGATCGCGGGCTTGGAGTACGCCTAGAACGATTTCCCTAGGGAGTTCTCCCCCTTCTATCGGGAGATCATGAATAGGTTGGTTGGAGAGTATGTTGACGACGTTCTTGATCTGCTAGCTGGCGTTCCAGGTTCTGCACCCTATGTGGCGGTTCCTGCATTATTTTGGCGCTATCGCTGCCTGTTCCCCCAAAGAGGCTTCTCTCTTGTGATCGTGAGGATGGCTTGGGTTGTCGCAGAGGGGACCTCGTGCGGTCCCGGGAAGAAACCACGGAGGCTGCCCCCTGGGTTCGGCTCCACCGCCAGGCTCTACGGGACCCAGTATGAAGTCCATTTAGGCAGTCCCCACAGACGGTGCCAATGTGCGGTAAGTCGGGTGGCGGACTATTCATAAAGGTCTCGGGATGGGGAGGTGGGTTCCCGCCTGTCTTCAGCTGGTGGTGTGAACGAAAGAGGAGCCGAGCTTCCGAGCACTTCAAGTGGAGAGGGGAGTGTCACCTGTAATGACACTCCGACGTTTAAGTCAGTAACGTGTATAGGTGATGTGAAGGCTGAAGGTAGAGTGACGTACCTTGGAGGAGGGGTAGGACCCTCCCCCTTAAATACCCTGTCAGTAGGACGGGCCCCACAGGAGAAGGCCTCCTTCCTATAAACTTCCTTTTTCACAGCTGTCATACAGCTAGTAGTGAAGGTGTGTCCAGACTGCGGATCGGTCGGCCTAGGTACCAGCTGGGCTGGACCGTAACAATTACAGATTTGAATTTTATTTAAGAATTTATTGCTGTGAGTTATTTTATGTACTTATTTAAGTGAAATTTAAATTTCAAATATTTACCTAAATAGAAGAGTGAACTGACCACTCAACTAACTAAATTGGTTATACTTCGTCTATTCTATGCTTGTGAGTTTGGTAAATTTCATTAAATAATATATGTTGTTTAGAGCTTCGCATGCAGCTTATATATATGATGATGTACTGTGATATTAATAGAGTGGAACACTATATTTTGATTTCAAAGCCTATGTGTAAGATTATTGAATGTTTGAATAATTCTTCAAATTATTCGTATAAAAATGTGTATATTAAAAATTAGTTACTATATATTATTTATTTTATTTTATTTATTTTAATATAAATTTTATATTTTAATATATATTTTATAAAGATAATTAATTGTGTATACCAACATAATTGTTCTTCCATCCAATAATAAGTGATTCTTATTCTGTATCTTGTATGTTCTAAGCTTCTGGTTGGTGAGTTTTATACTTTTATTAAATACACTAGAAGAAATTTTCGCATGCGTATGGACAGGGTGAAAAAATAATTTGCATCTTAGACATAAATTTTGGAGGAGGTTATTATTTATTTAAAAAATCACTAAAAATCAAATATAGTTACTGATTATAAAGAAGGGTTGTAACTGATATAAGGACTTAAAAAGAATAATAATAAAAATTATAATTTGAATAGTTTACTTTGTAATGTAATTCTTATTTTGATGAGTTAATAATTAAACTTAGCTTTTCATTTTAAATGAAATATAGCTCAATTTAATTTTGTAGTGATTGATCAACATTTTTTTTTATAGATTTTGGAGTAAAAGTAGATTTGATAATTCTATTTTATTTATTCTTTTGTATTTGCACAAAAGTAGATCCGCATGAATACACATTTAATTTGTTGATAACTGAACTTATTTGATAAGATTAAATATTGCATATATTAAAAATAATATTATAATTTACAAAGTAACTAAACTATTAGAAAAATACATCACTCGTCAAAAGTGGTCATAATTTATACCAAGAATCTAAGATCACATATAAACTACAAACTTTATCATAATTTATTTTCATAAAAAGGAAAATCAATTAGCAAATTAATAATTAAATAATATTTTTAAAATAATTTTAAAAAATTAAATTAAATTTTTAATTAATACTCTATATCTTTAATTCTATTAAAATTTTTTAAACTACCCTAACCTTAACCTTTTTATCCCACTGCCTCACTGTCGGTCACCCTAATTCTAAACGGTCAGATTTCTTAACTATATTGCCTATATAGACATTATGCTAGCTTTTGAAACGGATTTTGTTAATAGCCTTTTTGCACCATTGATTTA
>NC_029776.3:30146667-30150010 GCF_000817695.3 Arachis duranensis
AATAGTTACCTTTAATTATTTATATATATATTATGAAATCTGAGAGAGAGAGAGAGCAGAAGAGGGAAAAGAGGGCTTGAGGAAGAGAAGGGAGAAGAAGGAGCTGAGAAAGAGAGGGTGCCGGGGATGAGAGAACTGCGACGGGGGAGAAGGGAAGAAGAGAGGGAGTTGCCGCCATTCAGCTCGTCACCGTCCCGTGCCATCGTGCCACCGACCGAGGAGACCACACAAGAGAGAGCGAGACACGAAAGAGATGAGGACGCGGGTTGCCATCCGTGAAGTTCGCTGCCGCCGCTGTTGTCCGTACCGCCGTTTGGGTCATGTGGAGGAAAGAGGAGGCGCCGCCGTCGCGTGCTCCGTCGCCGCTATTGCTAAAAGTCACACTGCCGTGGCCGAGCCTCTGCTGCCAGGAAACGCCAGCTGCCACCATCGCCGTTCATGTCTGTCGCAGTCACCGTTGGAAGCCACCGTTCCAGGAACTGCCACCGCCACTGTCGGTAAGGTTTTAAGCTGGTTTCTGTTCTTTTGGATTCTGGGAATAGTTTTTTACGCTACGTGGTTATTACAGTCGCCGTCACTGAGGTTTTGGCTCGCCGCTGTTGCTTGAGGTGGCTACCGGGGCTGTCGCCAAACCGATTCAACAACCGTCGTTGTTTCGTTTTCTTATTACAATAAGTGTTTATGTTTCGAAAACCCTTGTGTTAGTATTTTGTTATGTTTGGTTATAAACTCTGATGTTCTGGTAACGTAGGATCGTGTTCTGGGCATTGCATGTCGCTTTTAAGTTGTTGTATTTGCTGAGAAAGTGATTAGGGACTGAGGCCTAAGTTGCCGTTGATTTCGAACTGAGCGAAAAGAGTTCAGTTGACACGTGTGGGTTATGGTTTCGACTTATCGAGGTAGGGGCCGTTTTCAGAAAATTATACTTTATAAATTGGAATTATTATATATGGATATCCATGTGAGAAATGTATTTTTAAGTGATTATATAAGTCTTATGTGTTGTTTGGTTGTCTTGGATGGATATGAATGCTTGTTTGGTTGGATTGTCGTTCGGTTTTGTGAAACAAATTGTTTTCAAAGTGTTTCTTTAAAGTTATTTCTTCTAAAGTCTTGAAATTGAGTTCAATCCGTTGGAGGTTGGTTTGAGTTGAATTGGTGTTCTTGAAATTTGAAAATGATATGCATTTTTGGAACCAACTTGATTTTGAACTGATTTGGTTTTGAACCCGTTGAAGAGGGTTGCGGAATGTAGGGGTGTTCATGGTTTGGTTAATCCAAAAATTAAACCAATTTTTTGGTTAACCAAAAATATAGTATTGGTTAATTAACCAAATTGGTTTTACATGATGAAACTGGTTATTAACCGGTTAGTAAAATTCAAAACCGATTTTACTCTAAAAATTGGTTTTTACACTAAAAAATTGGTTTTTATACCATAAAATTGGTTTTTACATGTAAAAATAAATTTTTACACAAAAATTAATATTTTTACATACAAAACCCCAAATTTTTAAACCTTTTTTTAATTGAATTTTTTAATCTAAATTTTTTTCTTTAACATTTGTAAATAATGAAATCCCTTCCATTACTTTCGTTCATTTTTCTTTTTTATCTCTTTTCAGTATTTTCTATAAATAATTTTTTCTAATATAAATAATTTTCTTATCTTCTTCTTTCCATCTTTCTCCTTTTCTCTCCCCCTCCTCTTCTCTCTTCCTTCTCTCTCTCTTTCTCCCCCTCCCTTCTCTTTCTCTTTCTCTTCCTCTCTCTCTCCCCTCTCTCCCATTTCTCTCTCTCTCCTCTTCTCATTCTTCTCTCTCTCTCTCTCTCCCCTTCCCCTCTTTCTCCCCTCCCCTTTCTTTCTCTCTATCCTTCTCTCCCTCTCTCTCTCCTTCCCTCTTTCTCTCTTCCCTCCTCTCCCTCTCTCCTTTTCTCTCTCCTTCTCTCTTTTCTCTCTCCCCATCATCTCTCTCTCCCCTCTCTCTTTCTCTCTCTTTGTCCTCTTTTTTTCTCTTTTTCTCTCTTTTTTCTCTCTCTCCTATTATTCTTCTCTCTTCTTATCTCTCTCCATTTTTTCTTTCTCCTCTTCTATCTTCTCCTCCTCTCTCTCTTCTCTCTCGCTTTAAAAAGAAGAGGAGAAAAGAGATAAAAGAGGGATAGATATTGAGAGAAGGTTGAGAGAGAAAGAAAAAAGAGAGAGTAAAAAAAGAAAGAAGAGAAGGAGAGAAAAGGAAGAGAGGAAGAGGAAGAAAGAGAAAGAAGAAAAGGAAATAGAGAGGAGTGAGAGAGAGAAAGAGAGAAAAGAAAATAAAGAGAGAGAAAGAGAGAGGAGGAAAAGAAGTGAGAGAGGGAAAGGAGAGAGAAGAGAGAGAGAAGGGAAAAGAGAGGAGAAAGGAGAGAGAGAAGGAGAGGAGAGGAGGAAGAGAGATAGAAAAAGGGGAGAGATAATTAGAGAGAGGAAGGGGAGGAGAGAGAGGAAGGGAGGGAATGGAGGGGGAGAAAGAGGGTAAGGAGAGAGAGAGATAGTTAGTGAGAGAGCAGAGAGAAGGAGAGAGAGACAGAGAGAGAAGGAGAGAAAGAGAGAGAGAGAATCAGAGAGAGAAAGAGGGAAGGGGAAAGAGAGGGAGAGAAGGATAGAGAGACAAAGGACAGAGAAAGAAAGATGAAGTGGAGAAAGAAGAGAGAGATAGAGAGAGAAAGAGAGGAGAGAGAAGGGAGGGAGAGGGGAGAGATAGAGAGAGAAAGAGAGGAAGAAATGGAAAGAGAGATATAAGGGAGAGAGGAGGAGAGAAAGAGGGAAGAGAGAGAGAGATAGGAGGAAGAGATGATGGAAGTGAAGGAGAGAGAGAAAAGCAGAGAGAGAAAGGAGAGAGAGAAGGGGAGAGGAGATTGGTGCACGAAATTGCAATCACACTTTTTGCAACTCCGCACAACTAACCAGCAAGTGTACTGGGTCGTCCAAGTAATACCTTGCGTGAGCAAGGGTCGATCCCACAGAGATTGTCGGCTTGAAGCAAGCTATGGTTATCTTGTAAATCTTAGTCAGGATATCAGAAATTATCAGGATTGATTGTAAAAAAGAACAAAAGAACATGAAATGATTACTTGTTTTGCAGTAATGGAGAATAGGTTGAGGTTTGGAGATGCTCCATCTTCTGAATCTCTGCTTTCCTACTGTCTTCTTCTTCAAACACGCAAGTCTCCTTCTATGGCAAGCTGTATGTAGGATTTCACTGTTGTCAATGGCTACCTCCCATCCTCTCAGTGAAAGCGATTGCATATGCTCTGTCACAGCATAGCGGAATTCATCTGTCGGTTCTCAATCAGGCCGGAATAGAAT
>NC_029776.3:30152286-30153154 GCF_000817695.3 Arachis duranensis
AATTTCGAAATCCTGTACTTCTTGTTCTTTTGTGATTAAAGCATTTTTCATTTAAGAGAGGTGATGGATTCATAGGACATTTATAACTTTAAGGCATAAAATTTCAATTTTATTAACTATGAATTAAGAACAAGACTCAAAAAATAGATATAAAATGAGACTAGAAAAACGAAAAATAAGAACAAAACAGAAGAAAATAAAAACGCAAAAACATAGGCTCCTAATGATAGAGGTTTTCACAGAGTTAGGACTCAACAACCTTGATTTTGAGAAGTGGATGCTCCCTCAGCTTGAGAGGAGAACTTTTGGTGTTTCAACTCTTGGAGTTCACGCCCCTGCTTCTCTTGATTCCAAAGATTCTTTGGATTAGTCTCTTTCTTTCCTCTTGAGTTGGTTTGTTTTCCCTTAGGAGCCATGATCTTGATGAATCTTGGCTTAGTGATCACGGAAAAGCACACCAAACTTAGAGGTTTTGCTTGTCCTCAAGCAAAAAGAGAAGAAAGAAGAGAAGAGAGAGAGAGAGAAAGAGAAAATTCGAATGGTGTGGTGGAAAGAGGAAGCCAAACACGAATTTATAAGGTGAGGGGGAGAGTTTTTTTTCGAAAAAAAAGAGAGATTTGAAGGGGGATTTGAGAAGATATGGAAAGAAATTGAGAAAAGGGTGAGTTTTTGAAGAAGATTTGGGATTAATTTGAAATAGATTTGAAGAATGGTTTTGATTTGTGAAAATTTAAAAGTGAATGATGAAAGGTTGAAGTGCATTTATGTAGAAGCGTATGGGTAAAAAGAGGAAAGTTTGAAAAAATTTGAGTTGAAAACAAAAATGTGGTCCCCCCACCTTTCTGGCGTTAAACGCCCAGAATGGCAC
>NC_029776.3:30157306-30157576 GCF_000817695.3 Arachis duranensis
CATAAGAAGGTATTTGCTCAAGTGCCTCTGCAAACAGAATCTTTATTTCAAGAGTCCTTAGATAGTCTGCAAAGCGGGCAAATTGCTTATCCTACTCCGCTTGGCGGAGCTTTTAGGATAAGGCATTTTGGCTTTATACTCTTCAACCTTAGATGCTGCAGGTTTATTCCTTACAGAAGTGGTTGAAGAAGCCTTGTTAGAGGGATTACTATCAGCACTCTCAGGTGTCTGATTCTCCCCAGGCGTCTGAACGCCAGGATTGGGTGGAAG
>NC_029776.3:30157915-30159292 GCF_000817695.3 Arachis duranensis
GTTTTGCTTGCTTCAACTGCAGTTCTATGCTCTTGTTAGCAACTTTAGTTTCATGGAGCATTTCTTTAAAGTCTGCTAACTCTTCTGTTATCAGGAGCAATTGTTGATTAAGCTCAGTTATCTGTTCTTGAGGACTAGGGTCAGTGACTATTGCCATGACTTCCTCTTTTGGAGAGAACTCATTGCTAGAGTACAAATGTTGGTTTTTAGCAACAGTGTCTATAAGCTCTTGAGCTTCTTCAATTGTCTTCCTCATGTGTATAGATCCACCAGCTGAGTGGTCTAAAGACATCTGAGCTTTTTCTGTAAGCCCATAGTAGAAAATGTCTAACTGTACCCACTCTGAAAACATTTCAGAGGGACATTTCCTTAGCATACCTCTATACCTCTCCCAGGCATTATAAAGGGATTCATTATCCTCTTGTTTAAAGCCTTGGATGTCCAGTCTTAACTGTGTCATCCTTTCTGGAGGGTAAAAAAAATTCAGGAATTTGTCTGATAACTCTTTTTGGAGGGTAAAAATGATTCAGGAATTTGTCTGACAACTGTTTCCATGTCTTTATGCTTGCTGTAGGTTGGTTATTCAACCACCTTTTAGCTTGATCTTTTACAGCAAATGGAAACAGTAATAGTCTGTAGACATCCTGATCTACCTCTTTATCATGTACTGTGTCAGCAATTTGTAAAAACTGTGCCAGAAACTCAGTAGGTTCTTCCTGTGGAAGACCGGAATACTGGCAATTTTGCTGCACTATGATAATGAGTTGAGGATTTAGCTCAAAGCTGCTTGCTTTGATGGGAGGTGTACAGATGCTACTCCCATATGCAGCTGTAATGGGGTTAGCATATGACCCCAGAGTCCTTTTGGACTGATTGATCCCACTTAAGTCCATAATGGACAAAAGGGAAATGATAATGATTGCAAAGAGATAAATTTTTTTTTGAATAAACGAAAAAATAAAATAAAACAAAGGAAAATTAAAATAAAAATTCGAAAATCAAAAAGAAAATAAGATCTAAGTAAATTGAGAACTGAATCAATTAGTCAATTAAAAAGATTTTGAAAACAGCAATTAAAAAGATATGATTGAAAAAAATTTTATGAAAAAGATTTGATTTTGAAAAGAGGAAAGAGAAAAACACAAAAAGACACCAAACTTAAAATTTTTAGAAGATCAAATACACAGTTTTCGAAAATCTTTAAAGGGAAAACACAAAGAGGACACCAAACTTAGAATTTTTATGAATCAAAAAGGGACTAAGAACATGCAAAACTCGAAAATTAAAAGAAAAACAAAAGCATGCAATTGACACCAAACTTAAAATATGAAACTAGACTCAACTAAAAGACTCTAAACCAACAAAAATAAAACAGTC
>NC_029776.3:30160734-30167841 GCF_000817695.3 Arachis duranensis
GAAGAGAGAGAAGGGGAGAGAGAATAGAGAGAGAAGAGGGGGAGAGAGAGAGAGAGAGAGGAGGGGGAGAGAGAAAAGGAGAGGACAAAGAGGAGGAGAAAAAAGAGGAAAATGAGAGAGAGAGAGAGAGGAGGGAGAGAAGGGAAAAAGAGAGATAGAAGGAGAGAGAGAAGGAAGAGAAAGAGGAGAGAGAAGAAGAGAAAGAAGGGAGGGAGAGAGAGAGAGAGAGAGAGAGAGAGAGAGAGAGAGAGAGAAAAAGAGTATGTAATTTGGTTTTGAAATTAGGTTTTGATTTTAATTTGATTTTGGTTTTGGTTAACCGGTTAAAAATCGGTTTTTTTAATTTGGTTTTGGTTAACCAATTTTAAAAGATATGGATATGGTTTTTAAAATTGTTTTATTAAACTGGTTAACCAAAATATGGTTATGGTTTTTTAATCGGTTAACCACATTTTGATTTTTTTATGAACACCCCTAGCAGAATGGTTTGGTTGGGACCCGCAAAGGGTGGCAAAGTTCAAGTTTTAGGAGAGGTACTGCCGAATTTTCTATAAAATCTAAAACTTTGTTTGAAATGTTATTTAGAAAGTTTGAATTTGAGAAATTGTATTATTTGATTTATTAAGAAAATATATATATTTCAAATTTAATTTAATTGAGAAAAATGTGTGTCTTGAGTTCAATTTATTCAGAAAAAGAATTGCTTTACAATTTTAAATCACTTAAGAAAAGTATTGTCCTAAAGTCGATTTTATCTATAAAAAGAGTTTATGTTTTGAATTGGACTTAAGGAATTCATTCAGAAGAGCTTTAATGAATTTACAAGAAAATAGTCTGTGATTGGATGATGTTGTTTTGTGATGTTTTTGGAAATTGTTGAAAGAATTGGTTTCTAAGAATGAAATTGAGATTGGTGTTGGATTTTAACTTGATTTGAAATTACATGATTTGGTTTAGAAACTTCCTTCGAATAACTCAAATTAAAGAAGCAATATTTTTCAAGAATTTTTACTGAATTTATGGAAATGAGGTCGGTTGTTTTTTCCCTAAAGTCTTGAGACCTTGCCATGGGTTTTAATTAATAACTTTTGACTTTAAAGTGATTGAGCGAACGGTTTGAAAATGAATGATTTTGAGTAGTTTAGAAGAGATTTTTAATTTGGCATGGTTTTGAAGTGGTTTGAAAGTTTTGAAAAGAAAACTTATTTTAGTAAAATGGTTCTTGGCAAGATGTGAACTGAATACGTTTGTGATTTGAAAGTAAGTGGGCCAAGAATGATTATTGATATAAGATTTTGAGTCTGATTGATTGTGGATATTACTGAGAATATGATCAGGATTTTTTGGCCTGGCAAGGATGGTGGTATAATCCCGCTTGCTCAATATGTAAACCGTTGTGCAGGGATGGTAGTTTTATCCCGTCTGCAGTGATAATGGTGGTTTTATCCCGCTCACATATTCATAAATTATTTGGCAAGGACGGTGGTTTAATCCCACTTGCGTATTCCGGGCAAGGATGGTGGTTTCATTCCGCTTGCTTGTGGAACCTACGAATAAGGATGGTGGTTTAATCCCGCTTATCCGAGTCAGGTCTGGCAACATAATTAATGTGTGAGCTCATGGCCAGTAGGACAGCCATGCATCATATGCATTTATATGACATTGTTTGAGTGTGCATATTGTAATTGGTTTGCCTTTGTGAATAGTTATGTTTAATTGCTAATTGCTCTACTTGATATAACTGCTTGATTGTGTTTGAACCTTCTTACTTGTGTTTGTGACTGAAAATTGGTTGGATTGTGATGAATTGGTTGTTGATTGAGTTGCATGGGCCTAGGGCCGTGGTTGATTATGAGATGGGCTGGAGGCTGTGTTTGGTTTATGTTTCTAGTTTAGTAAAGTATGAAAAACTAAACTAGTTCAGTATAAACTTAATGAATCTATGCTTGGAACAGGTTGGTCATTCATGCTGTTTAGGAAAAATCTATTGAAAGGCTTTTGAATTTTTGAATAAATAACAGTTTCCTCTTTCAGAAAGGATTTCAGGTTTTTAATGGTAAATCTTTGGTTTTGAAAAGATGCATAAGGCGGTTATTAATCACTGTAACAGTTTTATTTTCACGTATCTTATTATAGTAATTCTGCAACCCTATAGTGAGAACCCTTTCGAGGACGATGTTCTCATTCCCCTACAGGTGTTTTCTTTTCAGGATATCGGCGAGGAAGTCACAAAGAGTTTATTTTATTTTCCGTTTATATGATGTATTGTATTGTTTTAGATATTATGTTTTCTCTCGTCTTTATCTTTATACATTCTGTAAGAGGGATAGGAATTGTATTAGGTAATGTTTGTAAAATTATTAATATGTACATATATAGGTATTCTTTGTAAGTATTGATTTTTGTATGGATGTATGTTATCTATTAAAAAGTCTTTTGAGTGGTAATACGATTTAAGTTTTAAACAAACTCATATTTTAGTATTAAATATTATAAGAGTCGTCGTAATATCCGAACTATTAGAGTGACGCAGCCGTAAGCGTGATATTTTGATAGTTAGGGCGTTACAAAAGTTCTTTTAATTTTTAATGTTACTGGTCCGTGCTTTCAACTACACCTAATTTTCAATTTACATTGTTAAATAGTTAAACTAATTGCTCTTTAAGTGTGATATACATTGTTCAAGTATTACCTTAGGAAAACAAAAGTTAATTTTAATATGTAAGCTTGTTTGAATGATAAATAAACACCACAACTAATAATTACTAATGTTTGAATGCTCCGAATCACCTAAAAAATAATGTATTCAAAAACAGAAGTAAGTGAATTCTTTTTTCATAAACTTTAGTTGCTAACCAAAAGAAGCAACAAAAATTCACAAATACAAAAACTGAATGCCAAAAATAGAAAAATAATAGAATTAAAATTAACATACAATTAAAATTAGAGTAAAAAATAAATGGATTCTTAACCTTTTTGTTTATGGACATTTAAATCCTTCAGAAAATACATCTAACTTCCCTATCTTTCAAAATGCTTGATATTGTATCCTTTGTAGATTTAAAATTAAAAAATGTAATGAATTTTGCTGACAGAGAGAGAAATTGTTATGTCTATTATGATTCTTATGTAAAGGTATAGAAAAAAGGTCCAGAGACAAATACATTCCAGGAGAGTGGAGACTAAAACAACGCGATGCTAATCCCTTATAACATATATATATTTCATGGCAGTTTGTTGACCTTCCAAGTTCTCCTGCCATTATCGTTGGTTTTGAGTTCAAGCTCTCTATAGATAATGATACTAAGAAACACGTCACTTTTGTTAATAGAACACTAAAAAATGGAAGTGATATTGACAATAGCCCTGTTACATTCAGATGGAGAGAATCGAGTATTCTAAAGTTTAACTTGTTCCCTAGAATATATTATAATTTACACAATCTAAAGCTCTTACATCATTTATTTCACGAGTTCCTCCAAGGTTCAGTTTCTCGTGACAGAATCAACTTCGAGCATCACTTGAAAATTCTGTTGATGGTCTAATTAACATTATATTGTACATTAATTTTCTTTCTACTTATGTTTCCTGAGAATATTTTAGGTCATGGTAAGTTATCCTTCTGTAATATTTGGTAAGAAGTTGCTTTTGAAACTAATTAAACTTGACTTCCTCTCTCTTAAGATTCCTTATCATTCTATAACTTAAATTTTAAGCAAAGAGTAATTTATACTTACAATTTCAAAAGAGAAATGCCCTCACGTCAAACTAGTTAGCTATATTTGTTATGTATTAGTTAGGCCTAATGAACGGCAAATAAATTACTCTGCTATGTATCATGTAGATTTTTAACAAATCTGACTAGTTCGATATCTAACTCTACCTATGTTATACTTGCAGTACATAGTCGGTCCCAGGCCCAGATAAAGGAGGAGGGTTGTATTAGGTCTTCGATAACCAACATAAAAATATAGTTGAATCCCCATGACATGAATCAAAGACATTATTGCGCTAAAGCCAGGTCGTTGCCCGGAAGCAACGCGCTGTATGGCTCGAGTACAGTGTCAAATGAGCAAGAGCCGCTGCATCGGTACCCGGATGTAGTGTTAAATGAGCAAGGATTCTAGCATTTTTGTGAACAGACGAGGGTAAATAAGCTAGTTTACAAAGTAAAAGGTAAAGGTCGGAGCGACAGAAGGTTGTGATTTGGGACATGGAACATAGGTACTCTAACAGGAAAGTCCATGGAGGTGGTGGACACCATGACAAGGAGGAAGATTAATATTATGTGCCTACAAGAAACAAAATGGATTGGTGCGAAGGCTAAGGAGTTGGATACTTCTAGTTTCAAACTTTGGTATATAGGAAAGGTGAATAATAGGAATGGGGTTGGAATAATTGTGGATAAGCAGTGGAAGAAGGACGTAGTGGATCTCAAGAGGGTGGGAGATCGAATCATCTCTATCAAACTTGTGGTGGAGGGAGGTGTTTTCCATGTGATTAGCGCCTATGCACCGCAAGCAGGTTCGGACAAACAACACAAGATAAGGTTTTGGGAGGATCTAGAGAGTTTGGTTCAAGACATACTTTTGGGAGATAAGATTTTCTTAGGAGGAGATTTAAATGGCCATGTTGGGAGAGAAGTGACTAGATATGAGAGTATTCACGGAGGCCATGGTTTCGGGGTGATCAATGTCAAGGGTAAAACTATTTTGGATTTTTCCTAACTTTTGATCTTCTCATTGCAAATACATGTTTTAAAAAGAGAGATGAACATCTTATGACCTATAAGAGTGGCATGAGAAGCTCTCAAATCGACTTCTTCTTGTTGATGAGAGTTGACCAAAAATTTTGCATTAATTGTAAAATTATCCCGGGAGAGAGTTTGATAACACAACATAGGGTGCTCGTCATGGATTTTTGCGTTGAACAAAAGTTGAGAAAAAGACATCATACGAAGAACCCAAGGATGAGGTGGTGGCGGATGAAAAGTGACGAACAATTAAGCTTCCTAAGACTGGTAAGAAAAGAGACAAAGTGGGATGAGAATGGAAGCGCGGAAGAGATGTGGAGGGAGATAGCAGAAGTTATTAGAAGAACAACGAAAGAAAGCTTTGGTGAATCTAAAGGAATAGGACCAAGAGACAAGGAGTCCTGGTGGTGGAATGCGAGTGTACAAGAAAAGATAAAGATAAAAAAGGAGTGCTTTAAAGAGTGGTCGTTATGCCGCAACGCAGATAACAGGAAAAAATATAAGGCGGCTAAGAAAGAGAAAAAAGTGGCTGTAAGTGAAGCAACATATGAGGGTCTCTACCAGTCTTTGGGCACGAAAGAAGGAGAAAAAGGCATATATAGAATCGCAAAGAGTCGTGAAAGAAGAACGAGAGATTTCGATCAAGTTAAGTGCATAATGGATAAGGATGGAGAGGTGTAGGCCCAAGAGGGGAAGATTAATGAAACGTGGAAGAGCTACTTCTATGAGTTATTTAATGAGGGACAGAAGACTCTTCTGAGCCTTGGTTGGTTATGCACAAGGGAAGAAGATCAAAATTTTGACTACTATTGAAGGATTCGAGTGGAGAAAGAGCACCTTGGTACCTATCTACAAGAATAAGGAGGATATACAAAGTTGCGGAAACTATAGAGGGATCAAGCTTATGAGTCATACCATGAAGTTATGGGAAAGGGTGATAGAACGGAGGTTGAGAAACGAGACACAAGTAACAGATAACCAATTTGGATTTATGCCAGGCATATCTACCACTGAAGTGATATACCTATCAAGAAGGATGATGGAGAGGTATCATAGTAATAAAAGGGATCTACATATGGTGTTTATTGATTTGGAAAAAGCGTATGATAGAGTACCAAGGGAGGTCTTATGGAAGGTTTTAGAAAATAGAAGATTAAGGATCTCATATATTCCTGCAATTAAAGACATGTATGATGGGGCCACAACTAGCGTGAAGACTCAAGGTGGTGTGACAGAGGAATTTTCTATTGGTATAGGATTATACCAGGGATCATCCTTAAGCCCATACCTTTTTACATTAGTCTTGGAACTTACAGAGCACATCCAAGAGTCTGTGCCATGGTGCATGCTTTTTGCTGATGATATCATCCTTATGGGAGAGTCAACGGAAGACCTAAATAAGAAGTTGGAGTTATGGAGAGAAGCTCTAGAAGTGTATGGGTTGTGCATAAGCCGTAGCAAGACGGAATATATGGAATGTAAATTCAGTTTGAGAAGGGAAAACCCCTAATATAGAGGTGAGATTGGAGAAAATATCCTATGGAAAGTTAAAAGTTTTAAGTATCTTGGGTGCATCATACAGGATAATGGAGAGATTGAACAGGATGTAAATCATAGGATCCAAACAAGTTGGTCAAAATGGCGGAGTGCATCTGGTTTTATATGCGACAAAAAAGTGCCTTTAAAACTTAAAGGTAAATTATATGGCATCGCTATAAGACCGGCTATGTTTTATGGTACGGAGTGTTGGGCGGCTAAAGGAGAGTACGAACATAAGCTGAGTGTGGCAGAGATAAAGATGTTGAAATGGATGAGTGGTCATACGCAATCGGATAAAATAAGAAACGAAGACATAAGGGAGAGAGTTGGAGTAGTGATGAGCGGATAATTTATACGCTTTTTGGCATTGTTTTTAGTATGCTTTTAGTATATTTTAGTTAGTTTTTATTATACTTTTATTAGTTTTTAGTTAAAATTCACTTTTCTGGACTTTACTATAAGTTTGTGTGTTTTTCTGTGATTTCAGGTATTTTCTGGCTGAAATTGAGGGTCCTGAGCAAAAATCTGATTCAGAGGCTGAAAAGGACTGCAGATGCTGTTGGATTATGACCTCTCTGCACTCGAAGTGGATTTTCTGGAGCTACAGAAGCCCAATTGGTGCGCTCTCAACGGCGTTGGAAAGTAGACATCCTGGGCTTTCCAGCAATGTATAATAGTTTATACTTTGCCCAAGATTTGATGGCCCAAACCGGCGTTGCAAATCAGCATTAGAATTCCCGGCGTTTAACGCCGGAACTGGCATAAGAATTGGAGTTAAACGCCCAAACTGGCACCAAAGCTGGCGTTTAACTCCA
>NC_029776.3:30167848-30168373 GCF_000817695.3 Arachis duranensis
GTCATTTACTCATTTCTGTATACCCTAGGTTACTAGTTCACTATTAATAGGATCTTTTGACATTGTATCTGGACCTCATGACACTTTATACGTTTCTCATTGTATCTTCTACAGCATGAGTCTCTAAACCCCATGGTTGGGGGTGAGGAGCTCTGCTGTGACTTGATGGATTAATGCAATTACTACTGTTTTTCATTCAATCATGCTTGCTTCCATTCTAAGATATCACTTGTTCTTAAACCTGATGAATGTGATGATCCGTGACACTCATCATCATTCTCAACTATGAACGTGTGCCTGACAACCACCTCCGTTCTACCTTAGATTGAGTAGATATCTCTTGGATTCCTTAATCAGAATCTTTGTGGTATAAGCAAGAATTGATGGCGGCATTCAAGAGAATCCGGAAGGTCTAAACCTTGTCTGTGGTATTCTGAGTAGGATTCAAGGATTGAATGACTATGACGAGCTTCAAACTCCTGAAGGCTGGGCGTTAGTGACAGACGCAAAAGAATCACTGGATTC
>NC_029776.3:30168946-30170587 GCF_000817695.3 Arachis duranensis
TCAAAATAATTCTCAATCATATCTTTTTAATTGCTAATTCCAAAATCTTTTTAATTAATTAATTAATTTAGTTTTCAATTTACTTTGATTTTATTTTTCGAAATTTTATTTTATTTTTCATTTATTTTATTTTATTATTTTCGGTCACTTTTAATTAAAATAAAAAAATAAAATAAATAAAAATAAAATAATATCTGCGTCATTTCCCTTTCTCCATCATGGACCTAAGTGGAATTGAGCAGTCCAGAAGGACTCTGGGATCATATGCTAACCCCATTACAACTGCATATGGGAGTAGCATCTGTATACCTCCCATCAAAGCAAGCAGCTTTGAGCTAAATCCTCAACTCATTATTATGGTGCAGCAAAATTGCTAGTATTCTGGTCTTCCACAGAAAGAACCTACTGAGTTTCTGGCACAATTCCTACAACTTGCTGACACAGTACGTGATAAAGAGGTGGATCAGGATGTCTACAGATTATTACTGTTTCCATTTGCTGTAAAAGATCAAGCTAAGAGGTGGTTGAATAACCAACCTACAGCAAGCATAAAGACATGGAGACAGTTATCAGACAAATTCCTGAATCAATTTTACCCTCCAAAAAGGATGACACAGCTAAGGCTGGACATCCAAGGCTTTAAACAAGAGGATAATGAATCCCTTTATAATGCCTGGGAGAGGTATAGAGGTATGCTAAGAAAATGCCCCTCTGAAATGTTGTCAGAGTGGGTACAGTTAGACATCTTCTATTATGGGCTTACAGAAAAAGCTCAGATGTCTCTAGACCACTCAGCTGGTGGATCTATACATATGAGAAAGACAATTGAAGAGGCTCAAGAGCTCATAGATACTGTTACGATTGAAGAGGCTCAAGAACTCATAGATACTGTTGCTATAAATCAACATTTGTACTCTAGCAGTGAGTCCTACATAAAGGAAGAGGCCAGGACAGTGATTACTGATCCTAATCCTCAAGAACAGATTGTTGAGCTTAATCAGCAATTACTCCTGATGACAAAACAGTTAGCAGAATTTAAAGAGATGCTCCAAGAAACTAAAATTGCTAACAGGAACATAGAATCTCAGTTGAATCAGGCAAAACAGCAGCTATCTAAACAGATAACAGAAGAATGCCAAGCTGTTAAATTAAGGAGTGGGAAGACATTGAATGTATCAACTCAAAGTAGCAGAAAGTTAAGAAAGGAACAACTGACAGAGGATGACCAACCAATTACTCAAAATCCCTCTGAGGACAGCAAGAGCCCAGAGAGGAATGATTCTGGCGTTCAAACGCCAGAAAAGGGTAAGAAAGTGGCGTTAAACGCCCAATGGGTAGCCAATTCTGGCGTTCAAACGCCAGAAAAGGGGGAGAAGTTGGCGTTAAACGCCCATTCTTCACCCAATCCTGGCGTTCAAACGCCAATGAGGAATCAGACACCTGAGAGTGCTGATAGTAACCCCTCTAAAAGGGCTTCTCCAACCACTTCTGTAAGGAGTAAACCTGCAGCAACTAAGGTTGAAGAATATAAAGCCAAGATGCCTTATCCTCAGAAACTCCGCCAAGCGGAACAGGATAAGAAATTTGCCCGCTTTGCAGACTATCTAAGGACTCTTGAAATAAAGATTCCGTTTGCAGAGG
>NC_029776.3:30174230-30175205 GCF_000817695.3 Arachis duranensis
CCAAGACTCATAAAGTAGCTATGTTCAAGAATCATCATACTTAACTAGGAGAATCAATAACACTATCTGAATTCTGAGTTTCTATAGATGCCAATCATTCTAAACTTCAAAGGATAAAGTGAGATGCCAAAACTGTTCAGAAGTAAAAAGCTCCAAGTCCCGCTCATCTAATTAGAACTAATATTCATTGATATTTTGGGATTTATAGTATATTTTCTTCTTTTCATCCTATTTGATTTTTAGTTGCTTGGGGACAATTTATACACTTTTTGGCATTGTTTTTCGGTAGTTTTTAGTAGGATCTAGCTATTTTTAGGGATGTTTTTATTAGTTTTTATGCAAAATTCACATTTCTGGACTTTACTATGAGTTTGTGTATTTTTCTGTAATAGTATGCTTTTAGTATATTTTAGTTAGTTTTTATTATATTTTTATTAGTTTTTAGTTAAAATTCACTTTTCTGGACTTTATTATGAGTTTGTGTGTTTTTCTGTGAGATCAGGTATTTTTTGGCTGAAATTGAGGGTCCTGAGCAAAAATCTTATTCAGAGGCTGAAAAGGACTGCAGATACTGTTGGATTCTGACCTCCCTGCACTCGAAGTGGATTTTCTGGAGCTACAGAAGCCCAATTGGCACGCTCTCAACGGCGTTGGAAAGTAGACATCCTGGGCTTTCCAGCAATATATAATAGTCCATACTTTGTCCGAGATTTGATGGCCCAAACCGGCGTTGCAAATCAGCATTNAAAAGGAGAAATGTTATTGAGGATCTAAAAAAATCATCAAATTGATTCTTGAAGCAAGAAAAAGCAAAAAAAAATTGAAAAAAAAAAGAAGAGAAGAAGAAAAAGCAAGCAGAAAAAGCCAATAGCCCTTTAAACCAAAAGGCAAGGGTAGAAATAAAAAGTGATCCAAGGCAAAAAGAGTGTGCTTAAGAACCCTGGACACCTCTAATTGGGGACTCTAGCAAAGCTA
>NC_029776.3:30176520-30193893 GCF_000817695.3 Arachis duranensis
TGGGCGTTAGTGACAGACGCAAAAGAATCACTGGATTCTATTCCAACCTGATTGAGAACCGACAGATGATTAGCCGTGCTGTGACAGAGCGCGTTGAACATTTTCACTGAGAGGATGGGAGGTAGCCATTGACAACGGTGAAACCCTACATACAGCTTGCCATGGAAGGAGCCTTGCGTGTTTGAAGAAGAAGACAGTAGGAAAGCATAGATTCAGAAGACAGAGCATCTCCAAAACCTCAACATGTTCCCCATTACTGCAAAACAAGTACTCATTTCATGTTCTTTTGCTTTTTACAATCAACCCTGATAATTATTGATATCCTGACTAAGAGTTACAAGATAACCATAGCTTGCTTCAAGCCGACAATCTCCGTGGGATCGACCCTTACTCACGTAAGGTATTACTTGGACAACCCAGTGCACTTGCTGGTTAGTTGTGCAGAATTGCAAAAGTGTGATTGCAATTTCGTGCACCAAGTAGCACCCATTGTGAAAAAGATGGTTGAATCATGTCTCAGGTGGTTTGGACATGTGAGAAGAAGACCAATAGAACATTCAGTCAGGAGGGTGGATGAGATGGAAGATGGACAAGGGGCGAAAGGCAGAGGAAAACCTAAGAAGACCATCCATGAGGTGGGCAAACGAGATCTACATGTAAACGGTCTCTTTGTAGATATGATACATGACAAAGCACAATAGCGTCGTTTGATTCATGTAGCCGGCCCCACTTAGTGGGACAAGACTTTGTTGTTATTTTGTTGTTTGTGACTAGTTCAATGTCTAATATCTGGGAGCGAAATTTACTCCTCTTTTGTGAGTACCATTTTTCAAACGTGCACCAAAGATTTCATTCTTGGACGAAAAGATAAAGAAAAAATGAAGGAAAATAAAAACATAGGAAGTGAAGTAAATGACTTTAAAGTTAAAAGAAAGCAATAAAATGCCTTCAGCAGAGACGAAGGACTTTGAATTTCAAGTACATAGCAGGAATTTAAAGAAAACCAAAAGAAACTTATGAAGAAAAATAAATTTGCAGAAATAAAAAGTTACAAGGAAATGTAAAAGAAAAAGGTAAAGACATGGAAGGAATCTTACAAAAAAGGAAGCTCTTGGTAGATTCAAAAAGTTACTGAACATGTGAGTGTGTGAGAGTATTTTCTGAAGAAGAATTCCAACATTTATCCCCCTCCAAACTTTATCTATTTATAGACCTTTTCGACCAACCAAATTCCTTCATGTGCTCCATATGCTAGAAACCTAAGTGTAACCGTTCACGCTACGTGAATGATAGATAACCGCCTTCAACTACCTTAATTATTAACCTTATCATTGCTTTGATTACATAATCTTGTTTTGACAAGATTTATTGATCAAACCTATTTCACTTAATGACTATCTTTTCGACCAACTCAAGTACACCACGTCCTTTGAGGTAGATTCTCTTTTCTTTGATCTACACATTTCATCAATTTGCAAAAATTTTCAACCAACAGTTTGCCCCTTGAATCGATAACTTTCAACTTATTGTAAATTAAAAGTTCATTGATACAAAATAATTTTTTTAAAAAAATTTAAATCTAGAAACATGTGAAGTCCATAATTGACACCTCAGAAAATTGCTCTACTCATCACATCCATTAAATGCGCGTCCCATCATGCACATTTTCTATTAATTCCGGACATTCAACTTCTTACCAACCTTATCTTTTCAGCTTCCCTTTATAAATATCTCACTTCACTAATCTTTCAAACTTTTTCAGAAACTTCTTCATCACGCATTTCTTTCTAGCACAACACTATTTTACTCCCCCTTTATAACCTTATATTTTCCAAGTAAAAACCGCTTTCTTTTGTCAAATTTTTCATACTACTCTCAAGATTCAACTTCGCTAACTCCCAGAAAATACTATTCTCTTTTACCTCACTCATATTATTATTGTGATTTTTCAGAATCACCATAGCCACTAGCAACAACCTTTTTTCTTCCAATAAAGGAAAAGAAACACTGGAAGAAAATCCGAGTGTGAACCTTCAAATTTTAGCTCAAGACTGCGACATTATCATTGAAGACCTAGTTGATGCTGCTAATGCACAAAAAATTCTCTTTCCATTTGCCGTTGATAACCAAATGCATTGTTTCTTGAGCCCCATACTTCCTCCTTCTGAAATTAATAAAGTTCTTCTTTTTTTTCCTTCTCTTCCTGATCAAGAACTATTGATAAAGAAATACATGTACATGGCTCCCTTTGATGATCATACCAAAAGGATTTCGAAATAACCTAAAAATAACATCCAAAAGTGTCAACTACCTAACCTAGCTCAAAAGGGTTGAACCAGAGAAAAAGAATTTTCGGGCTTGGTGTGGTATATATGATTTGCTTCGACTATCTCAATACCAACTCACCACCATCATTGGATGATTGGTGCTACTCTATATTTTTGGAGTCGATCGACTAACAATCTGCATTTACTATGTGGAATGGTTGATCCGACTCTATTTGATGTAGTGGCTATCACTGGACTACCCTCATTAGGGATCAATATTTTCCCAACATGGAGCCAACAAAAAATATAAAATCAATTGGAAAAGCTCATCTTACGGAGAATTCATAAAAAATAACATAGGACAAGGTAACAATCCCGTTTCTGATGATGAACATATAGCTTTCTTATGCTTTTGGCTTAATGTTGTTATTTTCTGCTCACGTAGTGTTACTATGCAATGACTCTATCAACCTCTTGCTGCTTTGATCCATGAAAGTTCATCAATTTTGTGTCTCTCCAAATTACTTTTAGGTAATTTTTACAATGAGCTCAGCCAAATGGTCATAAGCCCCCACAATCAAACTCCTCTTAGTGCAGGAGGACCACTCTGGCTCCTCCAATTGTGGTTGAATACAATTTTTGAAAAATTATGGAAGTCGATGGCATCTTAATCTCAGCCAACAACCATCAAAGGTATCCGACTCTTAGCTTTGAAACCAACTTTTTCTGGTCCCAAAATTAGAGATCTTTTTTGGGCAGTGTTTACCAAATTCTACCACGCAACTTTTTTTTCCAGAATGAAGATCTTAACTTTGCACCTTTTGTTGATCGCAAATGTGGTCCAACATGGTTTTGAGCATCAAGGATCTCCAAAGATAAAAATGAAAAAGTACAACGCGCAATTGACAAAAACTGGAGTAACTATACAGCCATCGAAGTCTTTACTACTGGCATTTCCATGTACAAAAGATCAATATCGAGTCACTCTACATGCTCCTCATTTTGTGGCTTGATAAATGGAATTCTCTCAAGCTTTGCCAGCTCCTTTTGGTTCAAAATTGTCAAGCCCACTTAGCCAGAAAATTTACAATTCTATGTTTCTCAGCCCAAAAGTTAGGTAAAAAGTGGAAGCAGCGGTTTAATATAAATATTTAAAATTATATATTGAATTTTAAAACAAATTAAAAAAATTGAAATTAAAATTTACCGTCGGTTAAATTCGTTGGTAACTATTAATTTAATTATTAATAAATAATATATTACCCTCGGATAGTCAAATTTACTGAGAAAAAAATTTGATGGTAACAAGCTCCAGAAATTTTGTCAATTAAAAGTTTATATCCCCCACTAAATTGGTTGGTAATTAGCAGCGGATGAAAAAATTCGCCGTTAAATAGTTACTGCGCGAGGTTTATACCATCGAATTTATTCTTCTGGTAAAACCGATGGTATCTGACAACTTTCTTGTAGTGATGACTTTTTCTCCAAATATATTTCTCTTTGTCTTTTCTCTCGATGACTTTTACTAATAATTCACATATTTGCCTTTTACCATGAAAATAAAAAAAAAAGTTAAAGTAGGAATGCAAAATATTTAATGAACAAAATATAAAAGATAAATGTAGGAAAAATGTTATAAAAAAAATCAGATTTATTGTTCTCACTTCTTACCTTCATCTCTTGGCAGAATGTTCTTTTTGTATAGGTGCATTGCTTCTAAAATTTAAAGCTATTCTTGGGGACAGTTTTTGAGCATCAACAACGAAAACGTGGTTGCATTCTCCTTCAAAAAATGAGTGCAGTACTAAGGATATTGAAGGTGTAAAATGGCAGAGGATCACGAATAGGAGTGTGCTGTCTTTGATGTTTCTTTTTCTTCCTTTTGTTGATAGCATTTTGTCCTTAGTTGTACTGATCAAATGTGCACCATTAAATTTTTCCTTTGTCTCCAAATTTAATCATTTCTCTCCATCATACTTTGATGTAAATGATTTAGTGTAAAAAATTGTGCTATACCGAATATGAGATGTTGGACTAAGATGCAGAATACTTCCTGTTTTTCCTGTCCAACTTGCAGTTGCAATGCTCATTTATTTTTGTCCAAAACTGATTAACTTTTTTTTATAGGCTGTATATCCATTTTTTATATGGACCTCTACAAATAACACTCGTCAAATATCACTTGGGCTTTTAAACTCAAATATTATGTTTGTTATCATCAAATTAATATTATTGTTTCTCAAACTCAACAATAAATATATTATTTTATTATACTTAATTTAACTTCGACTAAACCTGAGTTAAAATTCAATTAAATCTTTTAATTTTTAAACTTTTAACTCTATCAATTCAATAACCAATTTAATTTTCGGTACCTTGCAAGTTGTAAGTTACACAAGCACCAAATCGATTCCTTTATAGGAATGTTCGGGAAGTATTATAAGATTAAGATAGATAATATAATGTACTTAGATAAATTGATTTAGTATGGTTAATATAAAGATAAAGTTAACTACTGTCACAAGGAAAAAAACCTATGTAAATCTTGAGCCCTGTTTTAGACCGCAGTACACTCACATTTTTTTACAGAGATAGGTTTGTGCATTGAATTTTAGAGGATATAATGCTAGTGCAGCAGTTATATGAAATATAAATTTGTTAATTATTTCAAGCTAATCATAATAAATGGTAGAATTATACACATTATTGGGTAATGAAGTTAATAATCATTCTTTTCAATGATTGGAAGTTGGAAGTTGAAACAATAATTAATAAAAATAAAATATCCAAATGCTCGCTGTGCAGCCTCGTATTCCTTATCACATACAGCTTTACGACTATCATGGAGCTGTATAACCAGAAACCACTAATCATATTTCGTATTTTATTAATCTTAACTTCAATATAAAAATATTTCCAGATTATTTAAGATGGAGACGAGAAACCTTCCCATGATTGCTATAATTGTGGCTTAGCTTTCATGTTCAATAATTGTAGCTACAGGTTAGCAGCTAGTATATATCTATTGGATATATAACATGGCCTGGCTAATATAAAATAATAGAATTTCACAAAAATAATTTTTGACACAAATAAATCAAACATAAATATCATGTATTATTACTAAATTAATCAATAAATTTTTTGAAAATTTAATTATTAAAAATATATTTGATACAAATAAAAAAATTTAAGAATAAAATTAAAATAAAATAAAACTTAAAATTATGTTAAAAAATTTTGACAAATTTCAGAATAAAAAAATTATACTTTTACAGTTTTACCCTATTAAGCAATTATTCAGTGACAAAGTAATTAATAGGGAGGACAGTGCAAACACCTAAGTCTGAGGCACCAAGGACCAACACCATTACCAAGCTCTCAATATGCAAAAAGCAACTAAATAGTAACAACCATAGTTCAATATTTAATTTTGATTTTAATAATAAATATCAGTTACACAATTATTCAAATTATAATAATACATAACTCAATAAACATATTAGTTCATTACTTCATTATTAGCAATGAAGAGCAAAAAGATGCGGCGTTGATTCTTATCTTACTGGATCTTTCTTTATGCCTATGTTCCAAACTAATTATGTAGCCGATATCAGAAATAAAAATCCAATCAAACTCTCTTTGAGAACAAGCTTAGCTGTTGTCACATATATTATTTTTGCATGAATTGTTACACATTATGAACCCCCCTACTTCGGAAGGTTTTGTAATGTTCCTACGTTGTTATTATATGAAAACGATTTATGATACTCGTACCCATATGGAGCCTTTCGGATTTTTAATTTGGAACCGGAATATAAGTAAACCCCACCAAAAACAACACTAGAACGGATATATTATTATTATTATTATTATTATTATTATTATTATTATTATTATTATTAATGTAAAATTGTATCAGGAGAGGTGGAGCTACCGAGCTAGTATAAATTTGAAGAGTCCAAAAATCAATTTCACAAAGAAGAGATTAAAATAAAATAAAAAAGAACTAAACCAAAATTTATAAGAAAAATTAAAGATCAAAGGACCATGGTCTCCTTTAATTTCCTTGAACGAGCCTCCGCTCTGATATCAAGATGGTGTTATATAGTAGCGAAATTATACTTATTTTTAAATAATATAGCAATAGTATACAGCCACCTAACTTAATATATTGCGGTGGTAATTTAAATAGTTAAATATTTTCGTTATTATACAAATATCAAATACCATATTAAGTAAAGATAAATATATAAACTAAAATTATATATTAAATATTAGGATTAAGTACGATTTTGGTCCCTAATGTAGACGTCGAAAATTTATTTCGTCTGTGGCCTTTTTTCGCTACAAAATGATCCTCAAGGTTTTAGTTTGTTTAAAAATTATCTTTCAAACAAAAATATCCTTCCCTTTCTTCTCCAAAATCAACCAGCAGCAGAATCACCACCCTTCCCTTTTCTTCTTCAAAATTAACCAGAAGTAGAACCACCACCACCACTTCCCATACTCCCACTAAATACCAATAATCAGATTAAAGATTATTCAAATGCGAAAACTAACAACATCAAATTCAAAAACAAAATCAACACACAACAACAATAAATTAAAGAAGAAGCAAATCCAAATGCAGATGTAGGAAGCAAATCCAGATGCAGAAGCTGAAGCTGAAGCAGAAGTAGAAGTCGACGGTAGCAGCGGAGCAGTGACAGAGAGGGAGGAGGAGCAAAAACGGCGAGCGGTGCGCGAGTGGTGACGGCGGCGTTGAACGTGGTTTATTTCCCCTTCCGATCTCACTCTTTTCCCTTAGCTTTCTCCTCTTGCTGTTTGTTTCTCCTTCCGATCACAGACGGTGGTGCAGCAGGGCGGCGATGCAGCGATACAGCAGAACGGTGGTCCCTTCCTCCTTCTTTCTTCTCCTCCCCTTCCCGATTCTCTTTCTCCCTCTTGTGATCTTTTGGCCATTTTTTTATTTTATTTTATAATTTTTTTAAGGAGGGATAATTTGGTAATAAAAAAAATAGTAAAAAAGACAATTTTAAAACAAATCGAAATTTTAAGGATTATTTTGTAGCGAAAAAAAAACTGAAAATAAAATAAATTTTTGGTCTCTACATTAAAAATTAAAATCGTAGTTAACCGTAAATATTACGTCAATTCTACTCCTTTTAATTATAAAAAAAAAAGCCGTTAAATATTTAAAATCTTTAAAATAAAAGGTTACTCAACAACATAGTACGTGGATACATTATATTAGAATATTCTGTGTTTATCAGTTTATCTATAAGCTAAGACATCGAGGTATAGAATATTTACAAGATTAAAGAAAAAACAGAGAGAATAATGATTTGGGAGCATGTAGTGTTATTATCCAATATTGTAGGGCACATGGAAGTATGACGTGGGTAGGGGCCATTGCAGAGGAAGGGAATGTTTTGATCAGGAAGATGTTCCCCTCTACACCAAATTCATCACCCCAATAAATAATGGGATAATGAAATTGTATTATGGACCATGAACCCCATACTAGTGTTAAATTGGCAGAGACTAGTGCATGTGAGTGTGTCTCCTTATTAGTAGGATAACATGTAATGTAGTGTAGGGTTCATTGGCTTTGGTCTACTAATTAGGCCTTTCACCCATGTGAACTCGATCAAGTAAAGGACAAGTTTATTAGATAGGGTCTTGTATTATATTTCTCAGTCAAACAATATTCATACATATCACTCATATGCACAATGATCTCAAAAACAAAACTTCCCTTCAATCAATATGACTATTAGCAAATGAACAGGACACGTATCAGTAAAACAAAACTTTTGCCAACTCTCAAAGTAACAAGTTTGATAGTGAAACGTGATTCACAAGCCGTAATTACATAGTGATCAATAGCAAGTGGAATTTGTAAATATTTATAGAGAATGCAATAAATATGACGATTACCTAGTGTGAAAAAAACTTAAGCTTAGAACCAAAGTTTTATTTTGGATACACATGCATATTAAAGAAACTGCTAATACATATATAAACACTCATCAAAGAAATCATGCTTTTTCAAAGTGAGAAGTTGATAAAGATAATAAAACTAACACATGATACGGATTACAAATAAAAATAACGATACTTCATTCTTATTTTTCAATTTTATCAATTTTTTTCATTTTAAAAGATTTTTTCTCGTAAAAACCCTTCTTCTTGCTTTGTTTATCCCTCTCCTCTCTCCCTTCTTTTTTTTTTTGGCATCTAATCAGGTATAAATGTAGACTGAGTTCTTTCATTTTTCATTTTTCTATCCACATACATTACTTAGATAGTGATATATAAAGACAATGCTCAAACATTACAAAAAAGTTGTTAAATTGTGGGTTTTTTTTTAATTTGCGACATCTTTTAATTCGCACAAAATTGTGTTACAGCGATTCAAAAAACTGATGTAAATTTATGTCTTACAATTAGATTGCGGTGGCATTTTTTTTGTTGCCCACGGTATTCCCAACCCGACAGGCTAAAACCTAATCCGTTGCGGATCTAAACTCCATTTAAGGTTGCCGCTGGCCGATGAGTTGATGCATGCACAAAGCGGGATTCGAACCCCCGACACTTGCTTAAGCGAACGAGTGAGCTGACCATTCGACCAACCCAAGTTGGTTAGATTGCGGTGGTTTTTATATAGTGGTTTTCACCCCCTATATATAATTTGAGACAACTAGCTTGTCAGTGTCTGCGGAAGATTTTAGAGTATGGATAAATGACATGGAATTGATTGATTTGGTACTGAATGATCGTAAGTATACATGGTTCAGAGGACAGTCGTGCAATCATATTGATAGGTGCCTAGTTTCTTTGGGGTGGCTTGATGAGTACCCGGGAAGGTCCAAGAGGCTTATCGGATCACTGCCCATTAATCATGGAAGACAGCAGAAGATTTGATGGCCCAAGACCATTTGCAGCCTAGATTCTTGGTTCACACATGAAGAATTTTTGAGAATGGTGAAGGAAGAATGAAGGGAATTGGGTGATGTAAATTTCTTAGAGAAGATGAAAGCGCTGTCAACACCACTGCGTACATGGCACAAGAAGCATTTTGGGAATATAACTGAGAAAATAAAGAGGTTTGAGGAAGAAATACAGAAGGTGGATGATATGGTCAGTAGTGGTCGGTATGAGAGAACCATGGAGGCAAGGAGGAGGGCGCTAGTGAGGTGCTGTGAAAAGTGGTATGTGAGACAGGATCTACACTGGAAGCAAATGTCTAGATCTCGGCATGCTACTGAGATGGATAGAAACACAAGGTACTTTCATAATATAGCTTCGGCGAGAAGAAGACATAATTGGATTGAGTCCTTGGTTATTCATGGGAGGTTAGTAAGGAATCAACCAAGAATTAAGGCTGCAATTCGAGACTTTTATAAACGTCTGTACCACCAGAAACATTCCCCAAGTGTGAGCTTTAGGGACGGTTTAGTTAATCGACTAGGGAGAGAGGAAGCTGAAGCCCTATAGGTGTTACCGTCAGTGGAGCAAGTGAAAGAGGCAGTCTGGGAGTGTGAATCTTCTAAGACACCAGGGAGCGACGGATATAACATGAATTTTATAAAAAAATGTTGAAATAAAATTGGAACGAAGTTTACTGCAGCTGTTATGAGATTTTTCGAGACAGCTACACTACCAGAGGGGTCCAATGTCACATGGGTAGCATTAGCCCCGAAATTCGTTGGGGCTAAGGAGATAAAAGATCTCAGACCTATTAGCATGGTTTGGTATGTCTACAAAGTCATCTCTAAATTGTTGACCCAAAGAATGAGGAGTGTTATGCAAGACTTAGTTGGGGAATCTCATAGTGCCTTTGTAAAGGGGAAAAAGATACATGACGAAGCTTTAATTGCATTTGAAATAGTGCACTGGTTGAAACTGAAAAAGAAGGCGGTAGCAATTATTAAACTGGACTTTCAAAAAGCCTATGATAGAGTTAAATGGTGCTTTATTGATACTGTGCTAGAGAAGATGGGGTTCGAGAGAACATGGAGTCATGGGTTAGGGAGTGTGTCAGAACGGCTTCTATTTCTATTCTGGTCAATGGGTCTCCATCGAAACCTTTCAAAATGGAAAAGGGGCTTCGTCAAGGTGGTCCATTATCACCATTTTTGTTTGTTTTGGTGGTAGATGTGCTTAATAGGATGATCATAGAGGTGGTAAGGAACGGTCGAATCCCTCCACTCCACTCCTAGTGGGTCGGAATAATATAGAGCTATCACATTTACAATTGCTAAAGATACTATATTATTCTGTCTGTCGGATGAGGAGACAGTCAGAAACTATAAGAGGTTGCTGAAGTGTTTTGAAATTATGTCTGGTTTGAGTATTAATTTTGAAAAGTCCAACTTGATAGCAGTGAATTACAGACAGGAGTGGGTTACCCAGATGTGTCAGCTGTTGGGTTGTTAGGAGGCGGCCTTGCCGGTAAGGTATCTTGGCATTAGTCTAGGAGCGAATCCGAGACTGGTAAAGACTTGGAAACTGGTTATAGACAAAGTTGAAGAGAAACTCAGTTTGTGGAAAGCAAAAGTCCTTACTAAGACTGGAAAGCTGGTACTCATCAAGTCGGTAATCAATAGCCTACCAATTTATTACCTGAGTTTGTATAAGATGCCAAAAGTAGTTGCACGAAAAATTATCTCGCTGCAGAGGAGGTTCTTCTGGGGGAAGAAAGATGGGCGATCAGGCATGGCTTTTGTGCAGTGGGAGTTGATCCAGGCACCAAAGAAGCTAGGAAGGTTGGGGGTGGGTGATGCAGTGGTTAGTAATACTGCACTACTGTTTAAATGGTGGTGGCGGTTCTCAAAGGAGGAATGCCCTCTATGAAAGAAGATTGTGTGCTCCTGTAATAATTTGAACCCGAACCTCTTGCTTTCAACTCAGAAATTACCAGAAAGAGGTGGACCGTGGAGGGACATATGTCAAGTGCCAATAACGGAGCAACATGTAAGGTAGAAGATGATTGATTGACTTGCTATAGAAGTAGGAGATGGTAGATCCACCAGATTTTGGGAAGATACGTGGCTCCAAATGAAAAAGTTGAAAAACTCATTTCCAAGACTCTTCTTGATTTCAAACCAACAAAGATCATTGATTGGGGACGGTGGGCTCTGGGACGTGATAGAGTGGGTTTGGCACTTTCAATGGAGAAGGGAACTATGTCAATGGGAAACAGATACCTCAGATCAGATGCTTCAAGTCTTGCAATCTGTTAGATTGATAGCAAAAGTGCAAGATAGAATGGTGTGAAAATTTGATAAGGAAGACGTTTATTCCACTAACTCATTTGTGCAGGTTATGCAGGAAGAGACTTTGGATGAGGAGCTTCTGAGATATAAATTTACAAAAGAAATTTGGAAAGGGCTAGTTTCGCCTCGAGTGGAGCTATTCACTTGTTTTGTCTTGGTAGGCCGGGTCAATACAAAAGATCGGCTATGTAGGCTGGGAATTCTACAACAGAATGATAATTTGTGTGTGTTGTGTAACAAAAAAGTAAAAAATTTACAACACTTATTTGTTACTTGTGAGTTCTCTTGGCAGGTGTGGTGTGCCTGGATATCAGAGTTTGGACAGAAGTGGACTACACCGAATTCCTTGAAAGATCACTTCGAGAGTTGGAGATTGATGCAGCTGAGAAAAGAGTTGCGCAGGAGTTGGATGGTTGGATTTTTCTCAGTTATGTGGAACATTTGGTTACGACGGAATGAGATTATTTTTTAGAGTAAGACAACAGGAGTTGAAGATTGTGTGCGTAGCTTAATCATTCTCATGTGCTAGTGTGGTCAATAATTTATGTTGTTGATGGCTATGCCGAATATGACATAGGAGTTATTTGATTGTTTTATTTTTTTTCTGTTTTATTTTGCTCCATTTCGATGTTGAGCTTTTCCTTTAAAAAAAATAAAAAATTTGGGACAATTGTTTAGTTTATAACCGTCTAAAACTCCTACAATTCGTGATAGCTTATACAAAAATTTCACGGGCTTAGTTATATTGAATTGTGTTGATTATAGTTATTCTTGCTTTTATTTTGTATACATGTATATATCTTGTGGCTCCTAATTTCAAACATCGAATTGATAAAAAAAACAAGAGTCTATGAAATGGAATAGAAGAAAAAGAACTAAGAAACAAACCCAACACACAAAAGTTGTCTTCAACGGTTATGCTTTCATCATAATTAAATAATTAAATCACGTACTATAAATAAAGGGATTGCTAAAGTTGTCCCAGTTGTCTAAAGTATGAATGACCTCGCGAGTGCACATAAGTTATCATTATTCTAAGCTTTCGTTATATATGATTTCATCTGAATCTATATGTATATTTAATTAGTAACTTGTTTAGTATCATATATAAATCTCTCTATCTAGTCAAAAAGCAAATGCAAAAAAGTGGATTCCATGCATCTCATTGTTATATAGTAGAATTAATTAAATCGATTTTTAAATTTTGAGCAAAGTATATTTTCAGTTTATGAAATTTTCAAAAAGACTTTAAAAATATTTCTAATATTTAATTTAGATTAATTTAATTTTGTCTTAAATTTTATTATTATTTTCCACTTTTTCCTATTTATGGATGCGTTTAATTATCCAAATTGGGCTACCGCAAATCCGCAATGTGAAAACTACAATACAACGCTAAGTCTTTGTCACATAATTGAAATCCAAAACTTGCTCACATGGATTCATCAACTTATTTGTGTCATTTTCCTTTCCATGAATTAAGGTGTATATGGTCTGCATATGCTTCTGCCTTTGTTTTTTTCATAAAAGATTTAGACAGGTTCAATCCGAACACGCTCATTAAAAATGTTGTTATAACACAAAAAAGAAAAATCTTCGAACTCACGCATTTTCACATGACACCTTCTAAACTTTTATTACCCGAATTACAAATCACAAGAGAGTATTTCAAGTCCTTCGAGGCTATTTCATAGTTATACAAGATTGGATCCCATGGAGTTTCCTATATATGATTATATGGTGATTCTCTCCTTCTTTTAAATGATTATAGCAACGTAACACTAACATACATAACTTAAATCACGGAGCAGCAGAAAACGTCTCTTTTCACTACAAGCTAAGTAGCTAGAATGGTAGTTAGAATGATACCACTTTTTAGTTTTTAGCATTTTTTTTCCTTTCAATTTTTTTCCTTTTACTTTTTTTTTCTTTCTCTCTCTAAAGTTGAGATTTAAAACAGTGTCACAAAAGTTTAGACACATAACATATTCATGGACATCTAATATAGTGTTGTCTTTTTCCTAATTCCTTCTTATTTTACTGGTCTTTTTTTTTCCTCCTCTTCTCTTAATTAATATCTCTTATTTTATTTTGGATTAATTACTATTTTAGTCTTTAAAATTTTAGATGAAAATTAAAACTGTCTGTAATTTTTTTTTTTAAAATCGTCCTTAAAATTAATTTTAACTTTAAAATCATTTTTCGGTCTCGATTACAAGTTTTTAAAGACAAAATTATTTCTTTATTTTATTTTATTTTATTCCGTGAAACCTTTATTCATCATTCATCAGTTATAACATAATAAAAGAAAACACTCATTAGAATAATTGCTTGAAGGCCTAACACTAAAAGAAGTTCAATAGTAGAGATTTGTGTTAGAATTTCAAACAATTATCCTAATAAATATTTTTTTGTTACGTTGTGAGTGATGAAAGATGCATGAAATGTTTTGCAATAATGAAAGAAAGAAAAAGAAATGAAGGAAAAGCTTTGTCTTTAAAAAAAATATTTGGAACGAAGGGATAATTTTAAAACTAAAATTAACGTTAGGATGATTGTGAATATATAAAAAAAAAAAGTTAAGAACTGATCCGTCACCTTATAACTCAGTCTTTATTATACATTATGAGTTATAACTCGACGTTAACTATCATTCATTCTTTTGCTTGTAACTGACACCTTCATTACCGACTTAATGACCATTATTTCTATCTTAATGACCAAACGGTCATAACATCAATTGTCTTCATCAATTTTATGCCTATAAAAAGAACCTTCTATATCTAATCTCAATAATACAGAATACATTCTATATTCATAGAATTATTATAAACACAACATAACACATGATAACATTCATTTCATGTCTTACATTCTATATTCATAGAATTATTATAAACACAACATAACACATGATAACTTTCATTTCATGTCTTACATTCTATATTCATAGAATTATTATATACCTCTTAAACACTTACTGACATGAGCGTCGGAGTGTCTTTTGCAGGTACACACCCCCTTGTTCTCTCCTTACCGACGTATAACTCATCCCGACGAGAAGTTTGAAGACATTCATCGACGAACGAGCTATACATCGGCCAAACTCAGCAAGAACAATTGGCGCCGTCTGTGGGAACGAGTAAAATCATTCCCACTCCCCTTAGATTCATAAAACTTGATTTACATTCAAATTTTTGAACCAATCTCAACAATTTTGTTTAAGATTTTAATACCTCTTATCAAATTTTAATCTATCGTAACTTTTTATAAAGTATATACTTATACATTCAAATTGCTTCATTTTTACGTATCATAATATTCCACATCTCATAATCGATTAATGACCAAATCTGAGAATAAACTCGGCTTTCAATCAACCCGAAACGAACTCGGTTTTCAATCAATCCGAGCACAAATTCACTTATCAAATTTGCTTTTTTTTTTTTCAAAGTTCTCTATTTACACAAGTAAAATTATATATTTTATTCAACATACTTTTGCATTTATATTTTGTGTAACTAATATTTACTGATTTATTAGTTATATTCAAATCTCAATATATGTTCTATACAATAATTGCATATAAACAACCATGTCAATTGCATTTTTATTTCATTATGTATTATGTTTTTATTGTTTAATGATTTTATTTATACAATTAAATGACGGTAATGATGAATTCAAATCTTAAAATTGGATTCCATCAAATATTAATTGTATATAACTGTTACACTATTCACTTTATGCTATTAAATTTTATGTTACTATTTGTTTAATGTAAAAAATTAAACAGGCAATTTATTATTATTGCACGAAGAATATCCCTCGTCATACTGTAACTGCTAGAAACATTATAATAAATGTATAATTCAATAACTGTTATCTTATTGCTTTATTATCAAATTAAAACATGTCCTACAAAACAAAATTCAGATATTCACATTTGGCATGTATGACATTCATATATGTCATCTTCTTCTCTACAATTATCAACTTTCAAGGTATATATATATTTTTTTACTTTGAACTATTTTACTTTTACAATATATATTATTCAATATATGTTGCGACTTTATACTTATTCATTTTCTCAATTTATCTTATTCATGTCAAACTTTCACTATAAATGGTAAATATTCAATAACTAATTGCTTTGAGCGAGAAATTTATCAATAAGTTGTTGTGGGCTGGAAAATTTCCAAGACAATCAACCATTATATCCTCGGATCATACAATCGATTCCGTCAATGGATATCTATCTCTGAACTTTTCAGTTCATATACAATCAAATGCTAAAATTGTTCTTAAGCGGAAAAGTATCCCCCACACAACTATCTTGATTGAACGACTCTTATCACTCAATTATTTTTTGAACAAGTGCCAACATAATAACCCGACTAAGCTTGGGGGCTCACCATATCATTATTCACTCATCTTTTAACCGAGTTATAACTCATTTTATTTTCTAAGCTTAGCCTGAATCATATGATCGGCGGACAAAGCTTGGGGGCTGTGATCCGTCACCTTATAACTCAGTCTTTATTATACATTATGGGTTATAACTCGACGTTAACTATCATTCATTCTTTTGCTTGTAACTGACACCTTCATTACCGACTTAATGACCATTATTTCTATCTTAATGACCAAACGGTCATAACATCAATTCTATTCATCAATTTTATGCCTATAAAAAGAACCTTCTATATCTAATCTCAATAATACAGAATACATTCTATATTCATAGAATTATTATAAACACAACATAACACATGATAACTTTCATTTCATGTCTTACATTCTATATTCATAGAATTATTATATACCTCTTAAACACTTACTGACATGAGCGTCAGAGTGTCTTTTGCAGGTACCCACCCCCTTGTTCTCTCCTTACCGACGTATAACTCATCCCGACGAGAAGTTTGAAGACATTCATCGACGAACGAGCTATACATCGGCCAAACTCAGCAAGAACAAGAACGATTTTGATTTTCATCCAAAATTATAAAAATTAAAATAATGCTTAACTTTTTTTCATTATGCAACTCGGTTCTCTTAAAGTTCTTGTGTATTTCATTATTGTTTTGGTCAAGAATTACGCACAACGACGAATGAGAATTGAGACGGAAAGCCACTAATTAATTGTCGTTTAGGAGCTAGATGGAGATGGTATACTTGTGAGAATTTTGACTATCAACTTAGTATAAGGTTTAGGAAATATAAGGATTGGGGTTGGAAAAAGATATATATGAGGGGTGTTTTGTCCTTAGAGTTTATAGTCTTTGCTAGTTGATTATCCGAAAATAAATTTTTGTCTGATTTTGTATGTTTCGATTTGTGGGATATGATTCTAATTTGAATGTGTGCGTTCCCTAAATGAATTGTCTTCGTGCAACCTGTCCAGTTAAAAAGTCGGACCGTAACAATTATTATAAAAGAGATTATAGAATAGGATAAGAGTCACAATTTAACATATATAGTCAATAAACAGATATAAATATCTCAATCCGTAGTACAAAAAGATTCCTGATGAGACCAGAGAGTGTATTATGCATGTACATAGAAGTGTACTAATATCATTAAGTTGATGTACGACCACTCATGGCTAAGCTACAAGAAGATTCCTGATGAGACCAAAGAGTAAAGAGTGATGGTTTCACTAGTGGACTAAAATCACTACATATTCACACTTTAGTTAGTTTCTATCTTCTATTTCATTTAATTATGTATTTAATTTCGGTTATCTTCTTGTGCAGGAGAAATTTATATGGGAGAAGACTCATGATGTCACGATTAAGAAAATCTTTGACCATCAC
>NC_029776.3:30193903-30221060 GCF_000817695.3 Arachis duranensis
TATTCAGTGGCTTCGTCTAGACATTAAGAAGGCCCTCTGCATATATTGGAAAACTGATAAAGGATTCAGGCGTTCCCGAGCCACAAATAAGGCCAACAGGGCATCGGTCAGGTCGCCAAGTATACTGGCAGGTCAGTAACTTTTATGAAGACAAAGGTCTGGCCGGTCTGTAAGTCATTTTAGTATGTTGAGTTCACTTTCTCTTTGATATATAATGTACTTATCACTTGATTTAACCTATTGTTTCAATATGTGCAGTCTAAATCGTTGGATCGGAGGTGATGATGGTAGAGACCTTCAAGTACACTCACACTTTGAAGGAGAACAAGGAGAGATTTGTCCGATCAATGGTCTGAAAATTATTATGTGAGTAAACATCATAGTTTAAATATAACAATGTTGGTTTTCAATTAATTGTCGTTCTAATTACTTTCAATTTTGCATATAATGTAATACGTAAGAATCCTACATGCAGAGGTTGGAGGCCGCAATCCAACAATCTCAACAAATTGGGAGAGAACGGCAACAACTCCTCTACTTCTATTGTCGATTTGGATGCAGTGTGGCCCGAGACCGCATCTAAGTCATGCAAGAATCGTGTCTACGAGTTGTGGTTGTTTTTCACCAGTAACCTCTGCATCTCCACCTTGAGGATTTTGTCCACCTCAACCACCAGCCCTGCTGATCTCGAGATCATCGATTTATCGGAGCAGGTTCACAACCTCACTCAAAGCCTTCAGGATCAAGGTAACCAGCTGCATCTGTCTGAGGAGAGGTATAAAGAGATCCTCATATGCATTAGCGAAGGATTCTCGCAATGCAAAGATAGAGTTCCTGAGGCAGGAGCTAAAGCAAATTCAGTAGATGCAACGATAGATAGTGGTATACTATGAGCACATGCATAATGGTGGCAGCGACACTGCTAGAAGGGGCTCCTCTTCCTCTACACAGGAGCTAGAAAAAAAACCAATACCACCACTTAGACTGCCGCCTTAGCAAGACTAGGAGAATGACAATGACAACGACTACCAAGACCTGTAGTCATTAGTGTTTTGTTTTGATTTGTTTAACAACATTTTATTTCTTCAAGTTCTTATTCTATATACTTCATATTTCTCATTATATATAGCTCACTGTTTCGTTAAAATTATTATTTGATTTTCACTAATTTGAATTTAACTATTAATCGTTGACTATCGGGTTCAATCAGGTTTAAAAAAATTAAAAAAATAAAAAGTACAGTTATCGTTGAATAAATTTGACTGTAATTTTTATTTAATTAAATATAAAATACACATTACCAACGAATTTTTAATAGGATAAATCCAACAGTAATGTAGTGCGAAACATATGTGACGTCAAATTTATCATCGGAAATTGTCGACGATAATTATTAGGAGATTTTCATCAAATTCGTTGCTAAATAATTTCTAGCAAATTTTATTTATAATTTCATCGATAAATTCAACCGTATTTGATAAATTTCTTGTAGCGTTATAACATAAGAGGATCATCCTATATACTAGTAAAATAATAAATACAAAAAAATTTATTATTATTCTTTATAAAAATATTATTTGTATATCAAAATTAGTTATTAAAATCAGTCACCAATATATTTGTATATAAATACATATGTAATTTAATTTATTTTCAACGTATATTTATATTTTAACATATATTTTGTACTAATAACTAATTTTAATGACTAATTTTAGTGTACACATAATATAATCCTACCCTTTAATATGTTCAATCTCTCACGTTAACAACGAGTATCACCTTAACCCTTATAATTGCAAGAGTAGTCAACAAGTCCACATAAGTCCACATAAGAAGACTTATACCTTTAAATTTCAGGCTTCAATTTTGTCTATTACTTGGATATAGTTACCTGCACCACAATTCATGGGTTGGCTAACTAGTAGCTGCTACTTGCTCATATCCAAAGATATAATAGTTCAATATGGAAGCATAAGGAATCTATGAGAGACAAAGAAAAAGGGTTCTCTCTAATTGTGGAGCAGCAAATCAACAAAGTAATTGATACCTAATTAACACATTCCATCTTTAAGCAATCCAAATATAATGTTTTTCCTTTAAAAAGAAAAAATTGCATTTCTGTGAAAATCAATCAATATTCAGGGGTCACGTGACAGTTATGCGACTTGAATCCTTTATGTTCTTTTTAGCAATAACAATATATATAAAACAACAGTTTAGAAAAAAAATAGTGTTCTATTCTCCATTTCTCCTCTTATCCTCCCCCATCACATGCTTCACAATAATAGATTTGCTAGATGATTTCCTAGTTATTATAATATCATTTTCTTTTAAAAAAAAGATGTTTTATTTTTGTTGTTATGTGCTGTTGTATGTCAATTAATTTTCAAATAACTCTCACATGAAGAAACATATGATCTTGCACTACATGTGATTGATCATGTGGCACTATTCTCTTGTACTTGCGGACCACTGTTAGGGTCTTATTATAAAATTAAATTTAGGGGTATGATTAGTCAATCCCTCATGATGTTGCCGAACTAGCTAGCATAATTAAGAGTAAACATGTATGCGTTCATGTGAGCTTGTACAAATTCCACTCTTATAATAATTGCTGATACTGTTAATTAAGTTGCGTTAATTTGATTGTGACTTGAAGTAGACACACAGATTTGTATAACCTCGGGTACAAGGAGTGAATAATATTGTTACAGGTTGGAATATTTGGATTATTATACCTTGTTTGAAAGAAATTTTTCATCAGTTGCTTGTTGAATTCAAAATTTATAAGGAAGGAATACATTCACCGGCGGGTATAGCTTACTCTAATAAATATAGGCGTCTGGCTCGTTTGCGTATGAATTTTACCATGTAAATGCTACATAGTTTTATACATAGTTAACTTTGAAATATTTATAATTAATTAATTAATTAATTAAGGTTAGAGGAGTGCTACACATACAAGTTTTTTTGACTTACAAGTCTTACAAGTTACTAAGCCTTTTAATGCGTTATTCAACGTTTTCTGTTTTCAAAGCGCTACACTCAGAACGGTTCTTCTTCTTCTTCTTCCTCTTCCTCTTCCTCTTCCTCTTCTTCTTCTTTTTCTTCCTCTTCCTCTTCCTCTTCCTCTTCCTCTTCTTCGTTTTTTCTTTCGATTTTCATGGTTTCTGAAATCAAGTTTTGAAATCGTTTTGAAGAAGAAGAAGCAGCAGAAGATGAGGAGAAAGAAAAAGAGTTCTGAATTATGCAACGAATTTTGGGTGTATTTCTTAAATACTTTGGGTGTATTTCTGTAATCCTTTTGAAGATAATGGAACTTCAGAAATACACCCAAACGATTACAGAAGTACACCCAAAATGATTACAGAAATACACCCAAAGGATTACAGAAATACACCCAAATGGTTACAGGAATTCACCCAAACGATTATAGAAAATACACCCAAAGGATTGCAGAAAATACACCCAAAGGATTTAAAGAAATACACCCAAAATTCGTTAAAATACATCTTATGCATAATTCAGAACTCTTTCTCTTTCTCCTCCTCATCTTCTACTGCTTCTTCTTCTTCAAAAACGATTTCACCATGAAAAATCGAAAAAAAAAGATAAAACAGAGAGAAAAGAACGTAAATGAAGAGGAAGAACGTGCAGAAACGAAAGAAAATGAGAAGAAGAAGAGTAAGAGGAAGAAAAACGTGCAGTAAGAAGAAGAAGAAGGAGGAGAAAGAGAAGACAAAAAACGAAAGAAAAGAAGAAGGAGAAGACGAAGAGGAAGAATAATGGTTGGAAACGTGTTTTGAGTGTTAGTTTTAATTGAACTTGTAAGGCTTACAAGCCTTAATCGCTTGTATGCGAAGAATTACTCTTAAGGTTATGTTTAGAACTCATAATTCACAAAGAACGGACTGCCTTATTAGAAAAGGAAAATTTAATAATATTGAAGGTTTGTTGAGATGTCTTCGTAAAATTGGCCAATGACACTAAAACAAAAAATTTAAATGAAAGAAAAAAAATTTACAAATTAGTAGAATTTATTATTTTTAGACATCAAGTCATCAACTAAATTTTTTTAGTTTATTAATTTAATAACATAATTTTAATTTACACTTTAAAATATTGCTAGTTAGTATTCTTCTAAATATTAAGAGAATAATTAGAATCAAATTAGATCATTAGTATCATTTGTATTTATATAATATATTTGTATATTAATTGTATAATTCTATAATTTTATACTTTGACTCTTCTAGCACATGTATACTTCTTGTATATTGTACTTTTTGATAGAATGAATCATACACAAAAACACTTTTTTCAAATTGTTCTCTTATTTCTAATATGGTATCAAGAGCATAGGTTGCTTTTTTTTTCAGTAATAATTGGTTTCTAGCTCTTTTGTTTTGTCTCCTCCGACAGTACTTTGTCTTTATTTTTCGACTCTTTCTCGACGCTTTGGTTCGTCATCGCCGTCACTGTCGCCTTCATCTCATCGTAAAGTTTCCAATGCCTCCAGAATTATTGCCGGACGCGCCGCCACGCGCCGCTTGAAGTTCCCTGTCTGCTTGAACAAGTTCTCCTTCCAGACGCCTTCAGCTTCGCGACCTGTGTGCCACCTCCACACCTCGTCAGTGCTGATGCGTTCTCCTACTCCAATCACGCAGTGCCACGTGTCTTTTTCGTCTGACGTGATAGACAGTGAGATCCTCTCTAAGATTTTTTTGGTGAGTTATTTCCGATTTTGTCATCCGTTTTTTCATTTTCTATCTCGAATTTGCAGTTTCTTTACTTTTTTGCCATTATTTCTGTTATTATATGGAAACTAGATTTTCTCAGCCTATCCCTATTGTCCTTAATGGCTCCAACTATGCTCATTGGATTGAAACTATGCGAGGATTTTTTAAAGGGCAAAAATTATGGTGATATGTGACTGATGATATTATTTGTCATGTTAAGCCAACTGTGACTGTCAAATCCAAAGAAGGGACCTCTAAATTCAAGGAGGATGCTGAAAAGGACTTTGCAGAGAAATTAGAAGATTGGGATAGTAAAATTCACTAGATTATCACTTGGTTCTACAACACTTCTACTCCCAGCATTCACCTACAGTTTGGACATTTGGAAACTGTTAAAAAGGTATGAGATTATTTAGCAGAATATTATACTATTTCTGATCTCTCTCATAAGTACTAACTGCTAAAGGAGTTTCATAGCTTTAAGCATGAATGTGGCCAAATAATTTTTGATTTTCTTATTCAGATGAAAATTATTTGAGATCAATTGACCTCTTGTGAGCCTTCTTAAAAATTTCACTTATACTAAGGCATATGAGGATTATTGGAACCGGATACGTCTCATCCAATTTCTCATGTTAAAAACAATAAAGTAATATGAAAAAAGTGTTTTTATGTATTATTCAGTCTATCAAAAAATATAATGTACAAAAGGTACATATTAGTATTAAAAGAATCAAAATAATAAAAATATAGAATCCTATAATTAATATACAGATATATTATATAAATATAAATAATACTAATTGATCTAATTTAAATCTAATATAATGTACAAAAGGTACATATTAGTATTAAAAAAATCAAAATAATAAAAATATAAAATCCTATAATTAATATACAGATATATTATATAAATATAAATAATACTAATTGATCTAATTTAAATCTAATTATTTTCTTAACACTAAATATGGTACTAACAATAATAATATTCACTTACTATCCATAGATTTAGAATTAGAATAACCTTCTGCATCACAAAGAAAGATAGAAAAAGAAAGAAGTTAACGTGCAAGCGAAAAGAGAATAGTTTAAGATTCAATTGCGAAATCAATCAATTTCCAAGAAGATTTAGCATCACTTTCCTAGTTTTTCTCTAATTATTGCATAAGAGGTAAGATTTATAAATTTTGGATTTGGATTACTAGCGCAATATATTGTAAAAGAGAAAAGCTCTGCATACAAGCCCTAATGGCTTGTATGCTTTACAAGTTCATTAAGCAATAAACCTAAAAAACCCGCTGCTACACATACGTCCAATACACGCGCTATATAAAGATCCCGTGTATATATAACTACCAAATTTAAAAGATTTGTTTCCTTCTTCCTTCTCCTTATTTTCAGATTTGCTCGTTCTTCTTCTCGCACGTCTTCCTTCCTTCTTCTCGATCGTTCTTTTTCCCTCATTTTTCACTGGTATATTCTTTGTCATTTACGTTAGTTCCTCTCTCTGCAACTCCAGCTTCGTTTTCTATTCGATTTCTGAAATCAAAGTTTGAATTCGTTTTTGAAGATTATGGATGATTCAACCTCAGATTGTCAACTGAATCAGGGAGAAGTGGATTATGAATTTGAATCTAACGAAGTTCTTGAGGTTTGATTTTACATATGATTACTTTGAATTTTGTTGCAGTCATTTGAATAGCATTGTGTAGCTGAATAATTCGTGAACATTGAACTGTGAAAATAACACGTTAACATGAATCTGTGTTAGTTTTGATTAATTATCTGGAATTTATAGCAGACGCTTGGGTGTAGATCAGAACTTTTTTATGATTGGGTGTGTTTTTAGTTTTTGTCATGGTGTATTCTGCAGCCTGTGTATTTACAGTTTATGGCTTTTATTGTCATTTTAGTTGAGTTGTTTCCGTTCGGGTGTATTATATTAGCAATGAATGGGTGTATTTATAGTTTTTGACATGGTGTATTCTACAGCCTCTCTCTGTTGTTGATGACCAGTTTGTTCCGAAGGTTGGAATGACCTTTACCACCCTTGAAGATGCTGGAAAATTTTATAGGAACTATGCCAAGGCTGCAGGTTTCTCTACAAGAGTTCGGAGTACAAATAGGAAGGGAAACGAGATTAAGAATCAATTGATTACATGTAGCAGAGAGGAAAAATGGAAATCTAAAATATCTCCGACCGAGAAGGCCAATCCGACAGCCGGTTTAAACTGTCCTGCAAGAATTTATATACACACATTGAAGGATGTCGGTGCTTGGATCATTTCAAAGGTTGTGCTGGATCATTCACACCCCTGCAAATGCCACAAAGAAGAAGAAAACAAAAGTTTTAAGCGAGGTAAAAGTAATGTTTTTTAAATTTGTGGTGATTGAGTTTATTTTTCTCGTTAATAGTTTAGCTAATATGTGAGTTTCTTATATTCAGATAAACTTGTTTGATGCTGCATCAATGGTGCATTCAAATTCCAGCAAATATCAAGGATATGTTATGAATTATCAGTTCAGGGTACCAGCAGCAGGGGATAACTCTTTGGGTGTATAGTTACAGAATATGGGTGTAAAAATACTGTTCTTTTGGGTGTATTTCTGTGAATTTTCTTTTGATTCACATTTTACATATAGATACATATATATAATATTAGGATTTAGGGTTTTAGGGTTTACAGGTTAGGGGTAAGGGTTTAGGTTTTAAGTGTTTAGGGTTCAGGATTTTAGGCTCAAAGCATTAGGGGGGATAGATTTCAGGGTGTATATTCAACTTTTTTTGGGTGTAAAAAATTGCAGGTTATGGGTGTATATTTGATTTGATATTTTTTTTCATATTATAGTACCTGTAATTCATACATTTTAAATACAGCACAGACAGTTTAACAGCACAGACAGTTTGGGTGTATATTTAAGCAATCTTGGGTGTATATTAAACTTCCGTTGGGTGTAAAAGTTTATAATTTGTGTTTAGATCTGCCTTGATATTTTCCTTCATATTTTACCACCTGTAATACAGAGTTTTTGAATACAGCACAGACAGTTTAACTATGAAAAAAATTTCATTGAATAGAAGTTGTTTATAAATGGCAAATTTTTACAGCATTTGTTCAATTTACAAACTAGCTAGCAGTTGGATTACTCAGTTTCTATATCAGTAGAATTTATCTGACAAAATGGACTCAATAATACCGACGATGGCTTTGACAGTCTTATTGCATTACTCGCTCTAATTGCTTGATCTCTCTCTTTATTCAATTCACTGAATAGTATCCGCAAGGCATATTCTACTCTATAGTGGTCCACTTCCTCCTACTATATTTGTTCTTACATTTCTTCCAGGTTGGTTTCTCGCTGCCATTTTTTCTGAAATGAAAAATACACCCAAAGATATCGGTAAGATACACCCATATATATGAGTCAGATACACCCATAGATATCAGTAAGATACACCCATAGATATGAGTCAGATACACCCATATATATCAGTAAGATACACCCATATATATCAGTCAGATATCACTCAAACATGCATCAATATACAATGTTAAGCAACATTACAAGGTCAAGCATATACACCCATGGACAAGCAAATATAAGCAACTGCTGACTATTACAGTATATCAGTTTAGAAATATACACCCAACAACTTATGCCATATACACCCAACAAATTACCTAATATACACCCACCAAACTACGGAATATACCCCTAAAAATTAGTTACCAGAAGAAGTAGAACAACAAGAACAGTAACACCTAGAAGAATTAAGAAGAACAGTGTAACATAGAACGAAGAATAACAGTAAAACCTAGAACAAGTAGAACATCATAAACTGTAAAATGAGACATAGAGCAAGAAGAACAGTAAAACGTAAAACAACGTAGAAGAACAGTAAAACCTAGTTCTTCAATTTCGAAATGTGAAAAATATACAGGAATGGTAATGTAACGTACCTTGAGTATTATAGCTTTATTTTCTCTGGAGATTCTTGATCGAGAGTTCTATGTTGTGTTGATGGAATTTTCGAATCTTAGCGACGAGTTATATATTTTCAGTATCGAATGATGCTCGAAAATGGAACGTTTGTTTTTTCTCTGAATGGCTTTGAGAAGTGGAAGAAGTGGAAGAGTCTGCCACTAAGGAGCGGTTTACGTGAATCGTAACCGTTTGAGTGGAGCGCGTGAATGTTACGCTCCATTCAATATAATTCAGTGTGCGTGTGAAATGTTTGTGGGCTGGAGACTTGTAACACTTGTAAGACTTTTTGCTTGTATGTGTAGCAGGCCCCATTGTAAAAATACTCACTAGATAAAACGAAATGATTTGACATTAAATCCTGAATTTTGTTTTACAATACTATAATTAAAGCATACGGTATAAGAATATAATTTTTGATGGATTGTTAATAAAAAATAATTTTATATTTATGTTTAATTATGTGACATTATATCATAAAAAAATAATTATTATTTTATTAGTCACATAAATAATTATTTAATAAAAACAAAAAAATAATTATTTTAAAAAATAAATATAATTGTGCAACTATATTATTTTATACCAACAATATATTAAAATTAAATCCTCGCATATAATTCATCATTTCTAGAAATTAGTTAATCCTATTCATATATATTATAGAATTGTTTTTAAGAATTAATTAGTACTTTTAATGAAAAATTTTAATAATTATTTGTACAAAAGTTATTAACATGCAAAACCGCACAGAACGCAGAGTTTGCCACCCGTATAAAATGATCCCATCAACGATAATCAAACTCGTTTGCATTGAATCTCCCAAATCTCTTCGAAACTCTGCCGCCAAAAAAAAAAAACACCACTTCCCACAAAAACGCACCGCTTCTTCAGTTACTTATACGGTTACTCCTTCGGTCCTTCTTCTTGTCCTTCACTCTTCTTGAATGCTGAGTCATTGAGTCACCACCGAGTCAAAAGAACTCGACAGCCCCACAATGTCACTCCCGTCTTCCAGGCGCAACTCGTTCAGCGGCCCGCCCCAACTCGCCGCCACGTCACCGGGGTCAACTCAGGACCTCCGCCAGCGAGTCATCATGCTTCTCAACAAGCTTTCCGACCGCGACACCCTCGCCATCGCCACGGCGGAACTCGAGTCCATCGCCAGAACTCTCAGCCCCGAGTCCTTCTCCTCCTTTCTCTCTTGCATCCACAACACCGATTCTTCTTCCAAATCGCCGGTCCGGAAGCAATGCGTTAACCTCCTCTCACTCCTCACGCGCTTCCACGGCGACGCACTAGCTCCATTTTTGTCCAAGATGATTGCAACCGTGCTCCGCCGCCTACGCGACTCTGACTCAGCCGTCCGATCTGCTTGCGTCGACGCCGTCTCCACCATGTCGTCGCGGATCACGAAACTGCCGTTCACCGCTGCGTTCCTCCGCCCGCTCATGGACGCGCTGGCGCAAGAGCAAGACGCCAACTCACAGATCGGCGCCGCGCTCTGCCTTGCCGCCGCAGTCGAGGCTGCGCCGGAGCCGGACGCGGAGGCACTTCGTCGTAGCGCGATGCCGCGGCTCGGGAAGCTCGCAAAGAGCGAAGTCTGCAAGGCGAAGGCCGCGCTCCTGGTGCTGATTGGAAGCGTTGTCGGCGCCGGCGGTGCATCGAGCAGCGGCGTGCTAAACTGGCTAGTGCCATGCCTGGTGGAGTTCCTGAGCAGTGAGGACTGGGCGGTGAGGAAGGCAGCGGCGGAGGCGCTCGGTAAGGTCGCTACGACGGAGAGAGATTTAGCGTCGCGGCACAGGGCTCTCTGCTTGGATTCCTTGCAGAATCGTAAGTTTGATAAGGTATTGTTAAAAGCTCTGAAGATGCAGGAATTTGAAAAGAAGATAAAAGAAAATGTGAATGTTGATTGTGATGACTGTGGTGATGTTTTTGCAGGTGAAAGTTGTTAGGGAAAGCATGAATCGTGCGTTGGAGATGTGGAAGGAGGTAGCTGATGATACATCTGAGGATGCGTCTTCTCCTGCCAAGTCTACATGTTCTTCATTTGGTAAGTGTAGAAAGCTTATCTTGCTTTCCAAAATATTCATCTTTCTGATTTTTAAGTAATGCTTCATTAGGATTTGGTATGGTAATTAAATTATTGCAACCTATCTGCTGTGTGTGATTTTCATGTTATGTTTTTATTTGTTCCGGCTTGGGCTTAACTGTGGATTTAAAATTTCGATTGACTTGTTGAGACATGAGAGTCATTGGTGGTGAAAAATTCAGGGATGGATCTTTCTTAAACCTTTTTCTTTTTCAATTTTAAATTACTTTTGCCACCTTTTAAGAGTACTCCAATAAAGACTTAATTAGATTCATTTCAAAATTAGAAATAAGGTAAGATCTTTATTCATCTTATTGCTTTTATATTTTCTTTATGTTAAAGTGTTTTAACCATTCAGGGGTATTAGAGGAATGATTCGATAATGAAATATGCTAATCATTCTTAATTCTGGGGGTTTTCCTTATAGGTCCAGATGATAGTAAAGGCCATTGTGTCAATTTTGGCTCTAAATTTTCTCAACCGAAGAAGACAGTCCCTGTAAACAGGTCCCCTCCATCTACACATTCATTCGCATCTTCCGTGGAAAGAGAGAAACCTCTGAAGATTAATAACAAGGACTCAAGAATCAGGATATTGCATCAGCAGGATGACAACAAATTCTCAGATGAGAAACTTGTAACTCCAGTCTCAAAGTCCCCCAATTCGAAAATGTCTAAGGAAGATGTCATTAAGAGGTGTGATTTTGAAGTTTCTAAACCACCCCGAAACCAAAATGTTGTGAACTCAAGGCAAGAGATAAAGCGTGCTCTCTTTAGCAGGACTTCTGATGAGAAAGTTCAAAAATCTAGCGGTTTGAAATCACGTGTTGTTCCATGTTATGGGAATGAAAATATTGAGTCAGATGTTACTGTCAACAATGTAAATGAAGTTTGTGAGAGCCCACAAGATGCTGAGGATTTGTCATTGATCCGTGAACAACTTTTGCAAATCGAAAACCAGCAATCCAATCTGCTAGACCTCCTCCAGGTATAGTATTGTGAATTTGTGATTTTGAACTACTTCCACTCTGTTAAATATACCTTGCTCATTACTTGTTGAGTCTGTTTATTTGAACCTAGTTTTTAGACAGTGTTAGTGTTTAATTAACATTATACTTGATCAAGTAAATTTTTCAACTGAGATGAAATTGTAGTAGTCTGGTTGGGTAATATTCCTTTCTGCCATTTGCCGTGACTGTTTTGCTTCTTCCATCAGACTACTGTTTAATGACAAAAAAAATCCTTATTTAATTATTTGAACACATGATGGACCTGTTCTACCACATACTATTTTGTCTTCCTTTTACCTTGCAATTTAAGCTATCCATAGCTGAAGTAAACTGCAAATCTGCAATACGCTAACACCCAATTGCTGTTCTTCGAAGCTTGTAAACATTTAAGGAAGTATATAATATATTTTCTGAGTTATGTTATCCTGTTTTATCTGAATATAGAGATTTATTGGAAGCTCCCAAAGTGGGTTGAATTCTCTGGAGACACGTGTAAATGGCCTAGAGATGGCCTTGGATGAAATATCATATGATTTAGCAGTATCAAGTGGAAGGATTCCCAACATGGATGCCACAGAAGACATGTGTTGCAAGCTTCCTGGTTCTGACTTCTTGAGTTCTAAATTCTGGAAGAAGACCGAGACTAGGTTCTCTTCATCGGGAAGCATATCATCACCTATTACAGCAACAGCTGATAAAGCTGATAGCAAACAAATGTTAACTACAACTAATCACAAAAGATTTCAGCATCGTAGGGGTGGATTCTTTGTAAACCCATTGTCAGATGTTGAAAGCGATTCAACCCATTTAGAACAGCATTCACACAAAATGGTCCAAGATGCTGAGAAAGCACAAAGTTACAATGCCAGCTGTTTTGATGGCATTTCACCAGCTGCTTGTGAAGCACTGAGGAACCAGAACATCAGGTAACAATATATAATATTGCTGTTCTCTTTGAATTATATAATTTTCATATTCACCAGTAGTAATGGGAATTACTTTATTACATGTGTCAGATTATGACTTATGATTTTGTATTCCATGTGTTTTTTCAGGTCATCCGTGTAGAGAAGACTGTCTCGATGGCTATTTTTTAACTGCAGCATCACTAATTCGTAGGTGAAAGTGAAATTGTTGAAGCAACTTTGCTGCGTGTTTGTTCCGGTTGCAGTTTCCGGAGACTTGTTATTTCAAGTAATTATTGTTTAGAAAAGGGCTCTTTTCCCTAATATTCTCCATATTGAAGCAGAGGTAGCAGCTTGTGGTTTCGGAATGCAGAGCATGAGAAAGAGTTTTCTTGATATGTACCATAATCAATATGTCAATCTTTGCCATTGCTAGAAAGGGAGGAAAGGGTGTTTATGCCTTGGATGTGCTTCAAGAAAATTAAATTATAGATGATAAATTGATAATATAAACCATTAACAAGAACCCCAAAGAAAATAATGGAAATATCGGAGGATCAAATAATGGATATGCAATTATGTTAAGATTAGATTACTGAGATTTTATAAATTTGTTAAATTTATAATTAAGTCTCTTATATTTTAAAAGTTTTTAGTTAGATTTTTACATTAATTTTAAATTTGAAAACTTTTAAAATATAAAACTTAATTAACTTTAAAAAATTATAAAAGTTAACAGAATAATTTAATTTATGTAAGTATTAATTTATTTACGGGTTATATATTGCCTTTTATTATAATTTTTAAGTTTAATTAGTTTTTTATTTTTTAAAAGTTGTTTATTAAAATTAATTTTTTTAAAAATAAATTAAGTTTTAACAAGTATAAGAATTTATATCCATGTTGGTTTGAATTAGTTAAACTTCTTTTATAAAGTTTGGACATTAATAGTTTTTTTCTTGGTTTTGTGACTGACATTAATAGTTTGATATGAGAGTAATGATATCAAATTATTGAAGTCAATACCTGTATTTTGTTAGTTATTTGTAATAACATTGAGGTACCAAAAGTTTAATCCAGAGACAAATATTGAAAATAAGGAAAGCAACACTAAAGACCTTGTGTTCGTTACATAATTTACAAGCAATTAATGCATGTTCCATATGGTTGTTGGGAACCGCTAGTAATTGCTTCTTGCCATATCGTTCCTTGTGTTCCTTCCCGTATGTAGTTGTAATTCTCAATTAGTTTTTTTATTGAAGTAATACTCAATTTAATTTTTGAAATTTTTAACTCAGCTTTAGATTAGTCTTTTATTTTTTAAAATGATTAAATAAGTCTTTTACTCTTATAATCGGAAATTTTTGTTGGTTCAAAAGTTAAGAGATGTTTTAATGACGCTGAAGTGTACAGTTAAGTGCCAACTGTATGTTGATGTGGATACACAGTGAGTTCAACTTAAATTGATGTCCCAAATTTGATTAAAACACCCAAATTAATTCATTCACATTTATAAAATCCTAACCCCCAAATGTTCATCTTTGTTCTTCGTCTCTACTCCTCTCCTTCTTGTTGCTGTTGTTCATATTTGTTCTTCGTTTCCTCTCATCTCCTCCTCGTTGTTATTCATCTTGTGAAGCTCTGAAAAGTCGCTCTTTTAGGTGAGACATCATGGGTGGGGGTGATAGAAGTCAAGGAAGTTCAAGTAAGAACAACTCCAGTGGGAGAAACTACAGTAACCGAAAAATTCGAACCAGGGGTAAAAATATTGTATTATGCAATTGTGGGTTGCGTATGGTAATTAAATACTCAGCGACGCCAGAGAATTCAGGAAGACCTTTTCATGGGTGTCCCAACTATGAGGTAAAATTCTCTATTTAATGAAATTTTTAAGTTGATACGGGTTTAAAGGGATGATTTGGTGATTATTAATTCAATGGTTCTTTTTGCGTTATTGTAGTTTGGAGTTCACTGTAATTTCTTTCATTGGACTGATGGATATAAAGAACAAAGTGTAGTTTAGGTTGCACAAGAAGTTTTTATTGAACTCAGTTGCAGAATAGAATCTTTAGAGAATAGTATTAGCACATTGAAGATGCTGATGTTGCTGCTGTTGTGTATTGTAATAACTATTGAATTTGGTTTTGGTATTTAATTATTTTGGTTTTTAATTAAAAAATAGCTAGAATGTGAGTCTGTCCATGATCATTATGTAATGATTTATTATTATAAATAAATGAAGTTAAGTTTTCCTCAACTTTGTATCTTATTAACTTGGATATTAACCTATATGAAGGATAATGTAATGACAAAACAAAGCTAATAAATATACACCTTTAACTAGACTAACTTGTAATATATCATTATAATTATAATAATTATGACAATAGTGTTGTCTTAACAAAAGCACATAATAGTATTAATTATACAACAGCATAGTGCAAAGTATAAAATATAAACTAAACAAAAAAGTTTATAGCTAGGGTCATACCACCATAAACAAACACTAACCAAATACAAGTTTAGATTTAATCCATCACAATGCAAATCAAAAGCAACAACTAAAGCAACAACACCAAATTGTTCTGACTATCATATAGTAACAACTAAAGTCTTCATGACATCATCAAGCTTTCTTTCGTGGTGCTTTAAATTCAGGTGTTGGAACAAACTTTAACAAAGCTTTCATCTTTTCAGATGTTTCTACACTTACTCCTTTCATTGTCTCCCTTAAAACCACATCAGCAGCACCAACATTTGACTTTGGAGAACTGGCTGCATCAACAGATGGCCTGACAATTGGAAGTTTGTTTCGCCTAATTATCTTCCGCTTGGACAATTGTCGATCATAACAACAAGAATCAATTGCAATGCTAATATTTACAACATTAATAGTAATAGTTTATCATAATATTCAAACTTGTACCATATTTCTTCTCCTCTGACTGGGTTGATATGAAACTCATATGTCTTATTGTAAGATCCCATTGTCAACCATGCATGAATATAGTTCTCAGGCCAATAATTCATATATGCAATAGCTGCGATGGCATGACGACAAGGTAATCCTAAAAGCAAGATAACTAAGTGAACTTTTTTCATATTTAAATTTTCAAAAATGCGGGTCGTTATATCCTACCCAACTTACAAAAATTTTCATTCTCGAAAATTAATATAAGATGGAAGAATTTAAACTGACGTTATTTTTGAACACTTTAGAGAAAAAGTAAAAGTTTTTGCATATATAGTTTTCAAATACCAAAAACTCATATGATTTGAATATAAGAGAAAACTGTTATGTGAACTATGAAATAGAAACTATAAGATGATTTGAAGACCGTTTTGTTGTGCTAGAATAAATTCAAGATCATATCAAAGAGTAAAAGATTCATAAAAAGAGTTATAAACAATAATAAAGAGAGATAGTCTAAGAGATTCAGGCAAACATTTACAAATAGGATCAAACAAGGACACATTCAAACAAAAGAATAGGATTGGAAAGATTAAGCAAATCACTCTTCGTGAAAGAAATCCGAACAAAGGACTTCAAGCAATTATAAAAGAATGGACGGTGTACTAAGTCACAGGATTCAAACAGGAATTACGATTCAAGACCGAGTTTAATCGTGAAAATAACTTCTAACGTTCTCAAAACTCATAATTTGCATCACCTATTAATTCTGTTTCACCTATGACAATACGTTAGTACTTTTGTATACACAAATCATCAGTATTAAGTTGGCCAGACTTAATACCATGAGGGATGCAACAGTCGACTAACAGCATTAATCAATAAACAGTCATGCATCTAAACTCAAACTCTTGTCATTAAAACAAGTTCTATCGCATGACAGACACTCAGAGTATGCAGTGAAGCATAGTGTCCATTCCCAAGGCTCTAACAGAATTGAACTACTCTGATACCATAATGTAACACCCTAACTTTTAGCACCTCGTGATTGTACTAAAGATTAGGCGTTACTAATCTACTTTTCTTTTATTAGCTATTTAATATTGAGTCTCTACACGTTAATTTGTCGATAGTTTTTTAGAAAAACGAAATTCCTTTTTATTTTGTTATATACTTCAACCTCAACTATGTCAGATAAACATATACTCACATAATTACTATTAATACATAATAATTATTCATACAAGACTCAATTGCAAACCTACCCCTCTGTAAAAACACTTTAAAACATCAAGGATGAGGGGAATAAACCTAGAAGCAACTAGACAAACAAGTCTTCTATTCGTTCGTAGCTTTCCGATTAGTCATCCTGTCTATACCTCTGAAAAGGTTTTTTAAAAACTTTGGAGTGAGAACAAAGTTACACGTTCTCAGTAAGGAACGTGAACACTGCAATAAACAGAGTAAATGCAAATATTTAATTCATCAATTTTTTCTACTTAAAACAGTTTTAAATTCCTTTCTTTAAATCACGCTACTTAAACAAAATCTCAACCACATTAATAATTTCTCACCAATAAACAACATTCCTCAATTACTGTAATATCTAAATAAGCTAGCATCATGAGTAATATACCTAAATCACACACACAAAAATCAGTACTCAATACATTATTAAATCCACAACATAAGTAAAATATCCAATCAAGCACACGAGCAAATCACCAAAATAATAGCACAATCACAAATAAACAAAATAAACAAACACAATCAAATGTATTTACGCAAATAACATGATGCATGTCTGTCCTAAGCAGGCCATGAGCTCATGCGTCAGTTGTTTACCCGCAACCCGACGTTACTCGGGGCGAACCCGAAACATAGTCTCTTTACCGTGTCAATTAGGCACAATTATCATCGTAGGTGAACCCATGTCAATTAGGATATCTTGACATCACGGTAAGAGACAGGCTATCGATTAAGCGAACATTCCCGCATTAGCAATCTCAGGCTATCAGTTAGGCGGGCACTTCCGCATTAGCAATTTGGCACAAAGCCCATTCAATATACAATTCTCAACTTTCGTTTCATTCATTGTTTCTCATTTTCTTTTCTTTTCTTTTCTTTATACCTCCACGTCACCATTTACTTATACGTACCTCCACATTATTGTTTTATCATTCGTACCTCCGCATTACCATTTAATTATACAATCCTCCGCATCACCATTTAACATAAACTCTTTTAATATAAAACCTATCATTTTCTTTTCCTTTAACTAAGGACACGTATGCTGCCAAATCTGGACATGCTCTTTTGGATTGAAATTAAATTTTTATCGTTTTTGGATTTTAATTGAATTTGGTAGCAAACTTAATGAAAATCTGCTGCTGTCCCAAGATGATTTAGAAAAATACAGCAGGCAACTTTGTTTTTAAAAAATTTATGATAAATCTAATTCTAATCCAATACTTCTAGATTTTGGTAAAAATACACTTAACATCCCCAAGCTTTAGTACAAACAAATTCCAGATTCATAGCACCTCGTTTGGTTAATTAAATATCAGTTGGAAATGCTGCCCTGTTTCTTTAAATTGATTCCGAATTTCCTGTGAACAGTCCAGCTTCCAAAAGATATAACTAACTCTACAAAATAGTAATTTGTATGAAATTTGTACTCACTTAAAATAGACTGATAGGTCTTTAAACTCCTTTTAGAAGCAACTCAAAATTTCAAATAAATCAAAAGTTATAGCAGCTGAAAGTTGGCACTGCAGAACCCAAAAATTAGAAAATTCTGCAGCAACCACTAAACTTCAAAAATCCATATCTTCCAAACCACTTGGCCGAATTTTCTGAAATTTTTATGGTGTAATCTTGACTTCTTGAAATTTGATAGAAAAATGAATTGATTCGAAAATCATGTCTGTATTGCTCCCAGTTTTTATTCTAAATTATTGTCCAATCGGTTTAAAAATTTCTACAGCAAGGCTTCTTGATTTTTACTAACCAAATTCTACCCCTAAGTTCCTAACTCATAGCAATCAACAATTCTCATTGTTTATTATCATTTATACAAGAATTATGCCCTAATTTTGCCCAAGAGCATCAGATCCATAATCATCAAGAATTTATACGATTAACATAACATGATCACACTTTCACAACATTAAAAATCTGCATTACATTCAGTGATAATAATTCAACCACTTAACAGGATTTTCAGCAACAAAAATAACACTATTTATCCTATTCCTTGCAACATTCAATATGCAAAATCATCATCAATATTTACTTCGTTAAATTGTCAAATCAATCACCAATTACAGCTATAATTCAACTCAATTCCATCAATTATTCACACAAAGCAACCATAAACCATTTGCAGTTACTCATTTAATTTTATTGGAATTCATAACTTAAAACCTTTACTTTTAAAATAAATTCCCAAGCTTAGTCGAAATTAAGAGGGACTGGAGGCAGAATTATAGCGTGACGACTAGTTGGACCACTACTAAAACCGCAACAATTTCAACTAAGATAGCAGCATCAATAGGAGAGGCAGCCCCCTTCCTCCCCAGTTCGCTGTGATACAGGTGATGATGACGGTCCTGGGCAGATTCAGAATTGGCGGCATAAAAAACGGCCGTCACCCTCCTTTCCATCAATCTCTCCCCTTCGTCGTTCTTCTTCTTCCTCTCTGCCCTAATCGGAGTCAACGGTGGTGATGGGAGTTTCGGCAACGGCAGTGAGATGCAGTGTCGTAGGAAAGCGTCTCCTTCTCCCCCCTCATCTTGCATTGCTCGTTCTCTATGTGTCTCTCTCTCAAGTTCTCTCACTCTCTGCTTCTGGCTTTATTACCAAATGAAAGAGTGATTGGGGAGAAGAGTGATTTATGTGTGAATATATGTGTATTGGAAGAAAGAAGATAATACGCATGTTTTGGGAAGTTCAGGGATGCAACACGTGGGTAAGGTAAGGCTGAGAGTGAGATTAGTGTCAATATACGTGTGTGAAAGTGAGAAAATGAGAAATTATACATATTGAATAATAGGGATATGTATAAAAATAAGAAATTTAGTAATAAAAATACATATTAATAGTATAAAAATTTTTACAAAATCTTTAGACTAAAATAATTCAAAATGTAATTATGATACCAAAAATCATTTTGGGAACATATAAAAATATATCTATTGACATACTAATAAAATCAAATGATTATTTTAAATTTAAAACTATAATAATCACATTAATCATCTTTTTTATAAAATAAAATTTGAATTCAAAAAAATTAATTAAATTATTCTTAATAAGTTAGTTTCTAAAAATAAGGAGTCCAAATTATTAAAATAAATTAGAACCTTTTTTATATTTAAATTTTTATTATTTTTAAATTTATTATTAATATGTAGGCATACATATGGTTAAAATTAATAAAAAATAGATCTGAGTTTGATTAATAAAAAATTTTGTTTAGATTAATAAGCCAAATTAATTGTAAATAAATAATCAGTTTTAAAAAAGAATCCGTTTTTACATGAAAAAAATTAGTTTTTTAACATAAAAATCTATTTTTATTTAGAAAATCAATTTTTTATATCTAAAAACTGATTTTTTTAATTATATAAAATCAATTACAACTTATAAATTATTTTTTAACATTTTAAAAGATCAATTTTACCTTTGATAATATTTATCTTTAAAAAGTCTCAAGATTAATTATTTTTGTTATTATTTTTATTACAAATCAAATAATTTAATACAACAAAACAAAGTCTTAAATTTCTAATAAAATAAAAATATCAAAATTTATTAATGTAAACAGTATTGATACTATAATGGCATTAAATTTGTAAAGCTGATTTAAAAATAAATAATAACTTTTTATTAATAACTGATATTATTACTGGTTATATTATAATTTTTATTATTCTAAAAATAAAATAATACTATTTATTATTGTCAAATAGCATAGGATAAAAAAATTTGAAAGAATGGTGAAGATAGGCATCGAACTCAGATACATAGGTTAAAAGTATATCAATTTAACCAAATGAGCTAATTTTATTTTCTTTAATAGAACTACTAATATTTTTACAAAAATTTTGAAGGAGCCATGGCCCTTTTGCCCACACAAAACTCTGCCAATGTGCAAGAGTATTCACATTTTTATAACATCATACAAAAATAATTCCAAAAATGAGAAACAAGAGTAAATTGACAAAAAATCGAGCAATTTATAATTGTATATGACAGGAAATATAAATGACAAAAACTAAAGGTACTTTGCACCATGAGTTTAGCTTTGACTCTAAGTGTTTTATTTTTAAGTATTACCACCTGATACATAAGTACCACAAGCATGTGATTAGAGGACTCTTTGAACCTTGTATTTGTTTCTTTCCTTTTTTTTTAGTTATTGATACTCAGAGTCTTGAGCTTGAGGGAGTGCTTTGCAGTTTTGAGCCTAACTTTGACTCTAAGTGTTTTGTTTTCAAACCTTTTACTTAATACATAAACACCATACGTACTTGACTAACGATTTGTCATTGATACTCAGAGCCTTCAACTTTCTCATTCTTTCCCTTTTTCTTACTTAATCATTAATTAATGACTTTTGTTTTTTCAAGGTTTCCAAAATTGCAAAGATTTCATAAAATTCTTCTTGACTAAAACCTCAAACAATTAGATTCCAATGTGTTAAGCTAAATAGTTATTTTAGCCTTCCAATATTCATATGCTCATTCCAGGTTCTTCTTTATTTAGCCCCTATTTGTCTTCATTTATATTCATGACTCTTACTTGCTTTGACTAACAACTTTTTAATATAGTGATTCACATCAACATGTTACAACTCACAATTAGACTTCTAATATGCTTATCTAAGAAGGAAGACCACACATGCATGAAATAGAAATAGAAGACAATCATGTTTGCGATTAAAAGTATAGGAAGCAAGTTAGAGGAAAATGAACTTAACCACCTTGAGTATCACTTCATCATCATTGTTATAATTTTTCTCCTTATCTCCCTCTCCAACACCAAATTTGAAATGGTTATTTGTCCTCAAACAGTAGTATTGGAGTTGTGATTAATCATAAATGTCTTTAAAAAGTGATGTGAATAGTGCATGTGCTTTTTCAAATGAACAAAGTTAACGATGGAAATAAAACAAAACAGAGAAACAGAGACAATATGATTGTATGGGTTAAACCTGACTTTGTGTTAGGATTTGGTTGAATTAGTCCCACATTGCTTAGAATAGCAAATGGAGTGGGTGGCCTAGGCTATAAATATGAGGCTAGGTTCTCCATTTGTTTTTGCACCAGTCAGAAACACTTTAAGCTTGTATCTGATTTTTCTTTTCCTCTGTACTCTTTGATTAGAGAGTGTTGTGAGGTGTAGTTAGATATTTGCTTTGAGAGAGTGTGGGTGTACTGGGGTGCCGGTGAGAGAAAGAAGTCTATGTGGTGTAACAATTTTCACATAGTGATATTCTCTGGTTGTCATTTGACAACGGCCGTAGTTTTTCCTCCGGTAATTGGAGTTTTCACGTTAAATTCTTGTGTTGTAATTGTGTCTATTTTATTTCTCTGTCAAAGGTGTTTTCTCAAGGGGGAATAGTGTCTTATTCCCAACAAGTGGTATCAGAGCTTCGGTTCGGTGGGATTTATTCTTAGTATGCTCTGTGGTTGCAGCCTAGTCTGACCTTCCACATCAGAAAAGAAGTTTGTCCTGTAGCTTGAGGTTGATCTTTGGTTGCTGTTATTGTAGCTGGAAGGCAGTGTGACTCTGTGAGAGTGCAGTTTGGAAAGGTTCTGGCTAAGGAAAGACCCGGTATTTAAGTGTGTCCATTGTGACCCACCTCTCTTTCCTGAGGACACTTCCTAGTGCACGGTCTACGAAAAAAATAAAAATATCCAAAATATGAATTAAAACACTTATCTTAAAAATTTTGGTCTTAGGTTGGGCCAATGGACCGAAAATCACAAAACGGCCATGTTGAGCCCAAGCCCACGTACATGGCCCTCGTAACTTAGTGAATTTAGTCATTCCTTCCTCCTTCTTTCATTTAGAGTTCCACAAAAAATAGAAGAGAGTGAAGACTTATCCTAAATTACTATTCATCACATTACTCAATTCCTCGTAACTTTCAAACTCTAACTTCGATCGAAGACCCATTTGTAGCTATGCGTCACTCTCGTCGCGCTCTTCGATTCTATCTAACTATTGCGGTAAGAAATTTTAAAATTCTTGCCTTATTCTTCATTTATCCTCAATTTCACGTATTAATTTGGATATTGAAAAAAATTTGATTTTTCAATGTTTAAGGGAGGCTCAATCTTAAATTCTAGCAAGGTTTTGACCCAATGCTATAAGAAATAAAGTAAGTAAACCTTTTCTCTTTAGTTTTTTCAAGTTTTAGTTATGAACATTGTGTGAATATTGTGAAAATTGAATGTGATTAGATTGAATAGGATTGGATTTGTGTAAATTAAGTGTGGAATTGAGTCAAAGATCACATTGGTGAGGAATTTGGTGGAGCTTAGATCGGTGGAGGTTGGAATTTTCGGAGAAGAGTTTTTTCGAGGTTGAGACTGCCGTCAACGAATGTACGAGTTTTAATTTTAGATAGACATTATGTAACATTTTGTGAAAACCTAGCTTAATTGTCCTAGGATAGTGTTGAATGTTGTGTGTTGATGATGAAGTGTGATTATGTGAATTAGGTGTTTGGTGAGTGCTATATGATGGTAAGATTGAGATTGGATATGCATGTTGTGGTATAGTTGTTATTATATCCATTGGTGTGAAATTAGACCAGAGACCGTAATAGGGTGAGGTATTCCCTATTTGGTAAGTTATGATAAGTTGCATAATTGCCATATTTTGATTGGTTATGGAATGATGTGGTTTGGCCGGGTGATTAGTGTTAGAATTTGGTTGAATTAGTCCCACATTGCTTAGAATAGCAAATGGAGTGGGTGGCCTAGGCTATAAATATGAGGCTAAGTTCTTCATTTGTTTTTGCACCAGTCAGAAACACTTTAAGCTTGTATCTGATTTTTCTTTTCCTCTGTACTCTTTGATTAGAGAGTGTTGTGAGGTGTAGTTAGATATTTGCTTTGAGAGAGTGTGGGTGTACTGGGGTGCCGGTGAGAGAAAGAAGTCTATGTGTTGTAACAATTTTCACATAGTGATATTCTCTGGTTGTCATTTGACAACGGCCGTGGTTTTTTCTCCGGTAATTGGAGTTTCCACGTTAAATTCTTGTGTTGTGATTGTGTCTATTTTATTTCTCTGTCAAAGGTGTTTTCTCAAGGGGGAATAGTGTCTTATTCCCAACACTTTGGTCCCTGAGATTGGCGAGTTGCACTGATTTGATCCCTGACTTTCCAAATGCTACAATTTGGTCCCCCGGATTAAAAAAGTGTACCAATATAGTCCCTCCTCAATGTCGTTAGTTTGATAGCTCAAGTCTTGCCATATTAAACATATTAAAACGACGTTGTACATGTTTTGATGCTAAAAAAGTACTAAATAATGTCATTTCAGGGTTTGAACAATACTAAAATGGGGGTATAACATTTTAGTATTGTTCAGACTCTCAAACGACGTCATTTAGTACCCTTTTTAGCGCCAAAACGCATATGACGTCATTTTAACATGTCTAGCGTGACAAGGCTTGAGCTACGTCACTAACGGTATTGAATTCCAGTGACAAAAGATACACGAGCGACTACATTGGTGCACTTTTTTAATCTAGGACACCAAATTGTAGCAATTAGAAAGTCAAGGTCTCAGGACCAAAGTCGGGCTTAATTCGTGATTGTATGGATAAGTGGGTTGAGTATGGTACATTGCACAAAAAGTATGTGCCAACACAAACTTAGTGTGACACTTTTATTTTAAAACTTGTGCAAGTACCTCAGTTAAGATTAAAAATCAGAATTGTTGCATAATAATACCAAACTTATTCTATGCAATCACATGCCAATATTTGAAATTAAAACAAGTATAGCAAGAATTTTAGTTACCAATCGTTGGATTGCCTCCCAACAAATACTTTTTTTAATGTAATTAGCTTGACTTTTGGTTCTTGAATGTTCTTCCTCTTCTTTCAGTTGGTTAAGAGGAATGACTTCAAGGGAGAAGTGGAGAAAATTGATGTCCCTAAATTTGATTTCCTCTTAACAAGCTTTCTTTCATTGTTATTAGCTTGATTCAACTTGCTTGTTCGGGTAGGGGTAGGATTGCTTTTTGTTGACCTTCTCTTTTTCATGGATATTGTCTTTTGTTTATTGGTCAGAATCCTTCTTTGAGTGCTTTTCTTGATTGCCTTTACCTCCTCTATTTCAGGACTTGGGTATTATGTAATGGTTGGAGTGTCTCCTTTATCAAGAACTTCTTGGACTGATAGTTCAATTAAATCATCCTCCATGCAATTTTCTGCTTCATTGGAGTGTGGACTCTCTTAGTTGATTTTCTCTCTTTCTTTTGCATGATTTTGCATTGCTTGTTTTGGAAGAGACTTTGCATGTTCTTTTGCCACATCTTGTAGTCTCTGAGGATATAAAATCTTAGACTTGTATGCCTCCACAACCTCCTTCTTTGTTAGAATTTCACTTGGTACAGAGGCCTCTTGGTCTTGCTTTTCTAACTCCTCCTTTACAACCACAGTTTGATCTTCATTCTTCTTACTAAGCACTACTCCTCTCTTTAAACTTATAGTCTTGCATTCTTCCCTTGACTTAGGAAAGTCATTGATATGTTTCTCATTAAGATATTGTGTCATTTGTCTTATTGGAACTTCTAAGTTCCTTCTTGAGGCTTTCTATTTTTTTTTTCTATTTGTTCTAGACTCTTGAATGAAAAAATGAGTGGATTGAACAAATGAGGTTGTTATCTGGGAGAGTTGTTCTAGTGCAAGTTCAAGGGATGAAGGTTAGAAATAGTTTTTTGGATATTTAGGTGCTGTGGTGAAGTTATTTTGAGGGATATGTAATGAGTTTTGTTAATTTTAAAATGAGATTTATGGGTAGTAAAATAAATTTTGTGGGTGGTGAAATAAATTTTGTGGGTTTTAAAAGGAATTTTGTCCCGAGAGATACTCAAATGGTGAAGAATTTTTATTTGAATAATTAGGAGGTGAAGTTGGACAATTTTGCATAAATGCATCCATTGTTTGTTGTAGTTTATCCAAAGCACAACCACGTGATGATGGCTCTTGATGAATGGGGTATGGAATATTGAATGCTCTTTAATTTTGACTTTCCCAACCACAATTTGGATAGTTATTAAATTTATAAAATTGTGAATCATTTTGTAGCCCTGGAGAGTATCCCATTTGGTTTATTTGCTCAAACTACATCATTCCTTGTTCTTGATATTCCCAACCACAATTAGGATAGTGGCATGAATAATTTATGGTGGTAGGAAGTATCACATGTAATTTACTTGACCAAAGGGTGATGTAAACTCCATTCTTCCTTGAAAATACTCTATAGAAAAACAATCACCAAGATAAAAGGAAATTGGAATCCCCGTTGTCACAATTGAAAAAATTTCCAATGAGGCAATAACATAAACAATTAACTACCAAAAGAAAACGAAGAATTAAAAGCAATTAAATGACTAAAAAAATGTCTAACATAGGTAATCAATCAACTGATAATTTGTTAATCACAATTAATCCCCGACATACAACGGTGCCAAAAATTTGATACGAATTTTACAAACAATTATAATCCGTAAAACTACCAGTAAGTGCACCAGATTGTATCAAGTAATATCATGGTGAGTGGATTATCGTTCCCATGGAGATTAATGGATTAAACAAGCAATGGTCAATTGATTATTCTAGTTAGATGATTATATTTGAATGATGAGCAATTGAAAATTTAAATTGGAATTTAAATGACTTGATAATAAATTAAAGAAAAGCAATAAATGACAAGAAAGTAAGTGACGAGAATGTAAATAACTAGAAATTAAATTGCAAGAATGTAAATATTGGAAATTAAATGACGAGAATTAAGAATGGAAAGAACATTAGGATCAAGAGATGTTGCTGATGAGCGGATAATTTATACGCTTTTTGGCATTGTTTTTTATATAGTTTTTAGTAAGTTTGAGCTACTTTTAGGGATGTTTTCATTAGTTTTTATGTTAAATTCACATTTCTGGACTTTACTATGAGTTTGTGTGTTTTTCTGTGATTTCAGGTAAATTCTGGCTGAAATTGAGGGACTTGAGCAAAACTCTGAAGAAGGCTGACAAAAGGACTGCTGATGCTGTTGGAATCTGACCTCCCTGCACTCGAAATGGATTTTCTGGACCTACAGAACTCCAATTGGCACGCTCTCAACGGCGTTGGAAAGTAGACATCCAGGGCTTTCCAGCAATATATAATAATCCATATTTTATTTGAAGATTGACGACGTAACTTGGCGTTGAACGCCAAGTACATGCTGCTGTCTGGAGTTAAACGCCAGAAAAACGTCATGA
>NC_029776.3:30221761-30227769 GCF_000817695.3 Arachis duranensis
AGCTTGCCATGGAAAGGAGTAAGAAGGATTGAGTAGAAGCAGTAGGAGAGCAGGCGTCCTTGAGCCATGCAGCATCTCCATTCGCTTATCTGAAATTCCCACCAATGAATCTGCATAAGTCTTCTATCCTTTTTATTATTTCTTATCTTTATTTTCGAAACCCATAAACCAATTTAATCTGCCTGACTGAGATTTACAAGGTGACCATAGCTTGCTTCATGCCAACAATCTCTGTGGGATCGACCCTTACTCACGTAAGGTTTATTACTTGGACGACCCAGTATACTTGCTGGTTAGTTGAACGGAGTTGTGAATTCAACCAGTGCCATAATAATGATTTCACACAAAGACAAACAACTTAAAGAGAATTGATCACAATTTCGTCCACCAGTTGCATTCTCAGGATCAATAGCTCTCATCTTCACTTCAATTATGTAGTCATTGATCTTTTGATAAATCATAAGTAATTGAATTCTAATTTCTTGGCAATCTAATTTCTCTTGACTTGATCAATTGCCAATTCCTTGATCAATTATTCATGAAAAGAGATTAAGCGTATCATCTGATTTAGAGCCACACAATTTCATGAATTTAAATATGGGTTGATTAAATGTCATGTATCAATTCCATATCCATAATCATGAGAATTGGGAGAAAGAGTTTTCAGGTTTTGATTTCATGAATCAACATTTCCAAGTGATCATAAAATCCAAATTGGATCTAAACTATCTTCCAATAGATTTAGATCCTTTGATAATGAACGAAGACTCTTTCTAAAGAAGCAAATGAAAGATGAATTGAAGAGAAGAAGAAATCATATTAATCCATTGAAATACAATAGAGCTCTTTTCCTTCCAATAAGGAGAGAATTAAAAAGTCATAGCTCTAGACACTACAAGAATTTGACAAATTAGCGACGAACTTTTGCGAAAAATATTTTTTGTCTCTAATCCATCACTAACTAGTGAGAAATTAGTGATGCACAAACGACAAAATTAATGAGTGGTCACAAAATATCCGGCGTGTGTATGTTCTTGGAAGTGTGTTTTTGGGCCTTTTACCCAAGTTCCTCTAATGCAATCCACCTTAAAGTCAATTACAACTCTCACGATTCAATAATTAAGGACCAAGCCTAATTATCCACATCATTAGAATTCTTAATCTCATCTGAAATATTGAAGACTCTAGAAGGTTAGTTGTTAATTCTTTCTACAAACATAAGGGATTCGGTCGTTTAGGATTTGATTTAAATTATTGTTTTGAATTTGAAATTGAAGTCAGCAAGTAGTTATTATATCTTTCTCTCTGAAAGATAAGATGGGGACAGTTTTGAATTTGAATTCTAGAATTAGAAAATAAATAAATAAGTGAACTTAGTTCACGGAAAGGATATTCGTTCAGCATAGTATTTCTTTCTATTTTCTTTACTTTTCCATGGAGAACTAAACATTTGTCAAAATGTTAGGAGCTCTGTTTATATTTTTTATGGTTATTAATCTACGTTTATTTTATTTTTAATTCTTGCATTGATCTATTTTATGATTGAGTTATTCATTTTTAATTCGGATTAGTGATATCAAAAGGTATGCTAATCTCTTTTGAATTCTTTTATTATAATTGAAAATTTTGATATTTGAATTATAGCTTGAAAACTCTTTAACATGACTCTTTGAATTCTGATAGGAATAGTAGTTCAATTAGTGTGCGACTGATGAACGGATAATTTATACGCTTTTTGGCATTGTTTTTAGGTAGTTTTTAGTAGGTTCTAGCTACTTTTTAGTATATTTTTATTAGTTTTTAGGTAAAATTCATATTTCTGGACTTTACTATGAGTTTGTGTATTTTTCTATGATTTCAGGTATTTTCTGGCTGAAATTGAGGAAGCTGAGCAAAAATATGATTTAGGCTGAAAAAGGACTGCTGATGCTGTTGGATTCTGACCTCCCTGCACTCAGAATAGATTTTTTGGAGCTATAGGAGTCCAATTGGCGCACTCTCAATTGGGTTAAAAAGTAGACATCCAGGGCTTTCCAGCAATATATAATAGTTTATACTTTGCACGAAGATAGATGACATAAACTGGTGTTCAACGCCAGTTCCATGTTGCATTCTAGCGTTCAGCGCCAGAAACAGGTTGCAAGTTGGAGTTGAACGCCAGAAACAGGTTACAACCTGGCGTTTAACTCCAGAAATAGCCCAGGCACGTGAGAAGCTCAAGTCTCAGCCCCAGCACACACCAAGTGGGCCCCAGAAATGGATTTCTGCACCATCTATCTTAGTTTACTCATTTTCTGTAAACCTAGGTTACCAGTTTAGTATTTAAACAACTTTTAGAGACTTATTTTGTATCTCATGACATTTTTAGATCTGAATTTTATACTCTTTGATGGCATGAGTCTCTAAACTCCATTGTTGGGGGGTGAGGAGCTCTGCAGCGTCTCGATGAATTACATGCTTGTTCCTATCTAAGATGTTCATTCGCGCTTCATTATGAAGAAGGTGATGATCCGTGACACTCATCACCTTCCTCAATCTATGAACGTGTACCTGACAACCACCTCCGTTCTACATTAGATTGAATGAGTATCTCTTAGATTCCTTAATCAGAATCTTCGTGGTATAAGTTAGAATTGTTGGCGGCATTCATGAGAATCCGGAAAGTCTAAACCTTGTCTGTGGTATTCCGAGTAGGATTCAAGGATTGGATGACTGTGACGAGCTTCAAACTCGCGATTGTTAGGCGTGATGACAAATGCAAAAGGATCAATGGATTCTATTCCGACATGATCAAGAACCGACAGATGATTAGCCGTGTTGTGACAGAGCATTTGGACCATTTTCACTGAGAGGATGGGAAGTAGCCATTGACAACGGTGACACCCTACATACAGCTTGCCATGGAAGGAGCCTTGCATTTATGAAAGTGAGGAAGTATTATGTTACAGAAATTCAGAAGACAAAGCATCTCCAAAACTCCAACATATTCTCAATTACTGAGTAACAATTATTTATCTCATGCTCTTTTATCTTTTACAATCAAGGCTAAAGAATCCTATTGGTATCTTGACTAAGATTAATAAGATAATCATAGCTTTTTTCAAACCAACAATCACCGTGGGATTCGACCCTTACTCACGTAAGGTATTACTTGGACGGCCCAGTGCACTTGCTAGTTAGTGGTACGAGTTGTGAAAAGTGTGATTTACAATTTCGTGCACCAGCGACACATACATAATTTTCAACCACTCTAATTTTGAATAAGTGACATATAATTCGGATTTGAACAAACTTTGAAAATTGTGTTTTTCTGCTAAAGATTTAACTGGATAAGACAAGCTTGAATATGTGACATGTAATTCGACCTAAGGACTACTTTTAAATCTAATTAGAAAACTAAAAAAGTTTTTGTGCTTAATCTCTTGTTTAATTATTTGACAACTAATTAATGCTCAAGAAACTGAGGAACCAAGGAATTGGAAATCAGTTACTAAAGATTTGTCGTGAAAAATCTTTGCAAACTTCAAGATGAGTATACAAGGTTTGATTTCTCTAAAAGTATAAACATCTCTGAAATCCTTGACTCTCATCATCATTATCTTCTCTCAAATCAACATTCAAGTTCTCTGTCCGTAAGTATTCAAGCACTCAAGGTTCTCAAGCTCTAAGCAAGACACAGTCTTGCTATCATCAATCTAGGTTCTTTTAATCTAATTAGGTATTTAATCTTATAATTGCTTACTCAATCCTTTAATCCTCATGGGAATGATATCCACTCACTGTGGTATTACTTGAGTGATCCAGTGCACTTTCCAGTATCCGTGAGACTTTATTTTTGCTCCTCAGTCTCCTCAGCCATTCTTCGAGGACTCACAATAGAAAAATGATCTTGACAAGTAAGCACTCCTTGTTCCCTTCGTTTCTTTTTAGTTGTGAGTTGCTTGTTCCCCTTTCTTTTATTGCCTACCTCATTTTCACCACCCTTTTCCTGCCATGTTCCGAATGCATGGTCATAAAATTTAGAATTTTATGTTGTTTTGGCAATTTTATCTTATATTAACACAACTATTCATTATACAAATTCATTTCTTTAGTCTTCTCTCTTAACATAGTATCAAGAATTTAGGTTTACTTTTTTCGATGAGAAATTCGATACATAAGTAATTTTTTTCCTCTCATGTAGTGCTATTTTACTCTATTTGAGACATTTTTTTGATATTATTACTCGTTGTCGACTACATATTTCAACTCCTCACACTGTTCCGTGCCCAATGGATGAACATTCTCTCTTACAAATTCTTTCTCATTTTTTCATATCCTCACTAACTCTAATACCTTTTGAGCTAAGATTCAAAGCTTCCTATTAGAATAATATGTACTAATAACGATGTTAGATTGTAGTTAGTAATTAGTGGGGTTTGGATCCACTCAATTTTTTTATCACTTGAGAGAATAAAGTGTGATCTCTCATTATTATTTTTATAAGTGGGACCAAGAAAAAACATCAGAGAAAAAGTATTAAAGGGTTAGAGATCACACTTTATTCTCTCAATTAAAATAAAAATTAGAAGGATCCATTCCCGTAATTAGTGGATAGTAATTAAAAACATTTATGTTAGTAATTGTAAAGATGTTTATAGTTAGAATCATTTTGTTTCTAGCACACAAACCATTTTTCCTCTCCTACCGTTTCTTTTCCCTATGTTTCGATATTTTTTTGACACTATCACTCGCCAACAATGATTAGCGCAGAAAATTTTTATAGTAAGGACAACAATAATAAAAAAAATTTAATATATAGACATCTATAATTCAAAGTATATTGATAAATTTTTTAATAATTTAATTAACACATCAAAAATATATTAATTTAAAATTATTTTCTTTTTGTTTCAAGGTTTAGCAATGTTGCATAATATCTTTATTATTAATACTAGCATTTTATCGAGCACTTTGTGCCTACCAAATCACATTTTATTATTTTTTATATAATACTAAAAACGAATTATAACACAATAGTAAAATAATTTATTAAAAATATAACTCGAATGGACTAACTTCTATTCTTGACTATAATTGTGTAAGGATGACATAAAAATCGTAAAAAAGACAAAATTTTAAATCAAACAATTATGATTTTCTCTATGTATAAGTATAGATAATATCTCTTTTTTTATTAAAATAATTATTCAACAACCTTTTCTATTAATTGCAAAATTGACACATTATAATATTTATGGCAGAAAATTTTCGATGAAAACAATTATTATATGTAAAATTAAAACTAAACTAAATAAAACAACAATCAACTTTTACAAAAAATTACAAAATACTAATATTCTCATTTATATTTGAGAACCTTGGTTTTAGGTAACTAGCTAATTAGTATTAAATTTATATAATACAATAACTTTTATTACTATATTACAATCTAATAACAAATTTTATCGCACATAAATATTTTTTTTAATATGGGAGAAATATACATTATTATTGTCATTTGTTTATTTTAATATTGAGGTGCAGTATGAATTTTACATTGCTATTGAATAATTATGTACCATAAAAAATTAATATTATTAAAGGATAAAATTAAAATTTATTTCTATCGTTTTTGTCCCCAACGTATTCGTCCTATTTAAGTTTCTAACGTTTTAAAATCATCTCAATTTTATCCCACCGTCAATTCTGTTAACAAATCCATAACGGCAGGACAACATTGAGTCAATTTTGAAACGCTAGGAATTTAAATAGGACGATTTAAACGTTAGGAACAATTTTAAAACTTACTCCAAATATTGAGGACAAAAATGATATTTTACTCTGTATATATAATTAGAGTATACTTATATTATATGTTTAGATCTATGATGTTTGTATTAATTAGTGATTGGCATTAATTATTAATTCTTTGTTATATGTACACTGAATGTTTGAATTTGGTATATTAAATAATATAATAATTAAATATATATTAAAATGTTTAAATATATTTGAATATATATTCA
>NC_029776.3:30229506-30237397 GCF_000817695.3 Arachis duranensis
AATTCTAATTTTTTTTATAAATGAGTTTTTAAATTTAATATTAATCTATATATTATCTAATTAATTTATAAATAATATAATACTTTTAAATTTATAATATATAGTACAGTTGATTTACAGATCTTACTCTAATTACTATAATTCTATTAGCAAATCCTAATCAAAAACCAAAAATTCTATTTCTACTGTACTTTAAAAAATACTCTTTCTATTCTGGAAAATCAAATTCCATTTAAAACAAAAACTGATTGTCATCCCACGTTTCATGATATGCCTATTAAATTAAACTAAACTGAACTCACTTATTTATGAAGTACGGACACTTTGTTGAGTTGCCAAGTCTACGTCGGACACATTTCGAACACGACACTCACCAACACCCGTCTGACATGCATGTCTGCTGTGTTTGATAAACCCCAATTTTGTGGTTTATCTTGTGTAGAATTCGGGGGTTTTTATCAATATTTTCCGCACTTATTCATATAAATTGCATGGTTTTGTGTTTCCTTTCTAATTTTGCTTCATGATTGAAAACATGCTCCGTTGACCTTAAAATTGCTATATTTTAATCCTCTTCTATTACCATTCGATGTCGTGATGTGTTTGTTGAGTATATTCAGGATTTATAGGACAAGAATGGCCTAGAAGATTGAAAGGAAACATGCACAAGTGGAAGGAACATGAAAAATGGATAGCTTTGGAGAATTAGCACCGACGCACACGTGTGGCCCACGCTTACACGTGGGAGCATGGCTCAGTTTGGTGTGCGAGAATTGGCGCATTCGCGTACATTGGCAAAAATCCCATCGACGCCCACGCGTGCTTGACGCGCGCGTACGCGTGGATTGCAAATTCAGCGATGTGCACGCTTGACCGACGCGTACGCATGACGCTTAGCACGTGACCTCATTAATGAACTCATGGCTGGCGATTTCTGAGGAGCTCCAGGCCCAAATTCAAGCTGATTCTGCATGAAAAAGACCCAAGGAACCAAGGGAGAAAGGGGGGATCATTCATTACACACTTACACACAATTTTAGCTAGTTTTTGGTTCTTGTTCTTCTAGAGAGAGAAACCCTTGTTCCTCTCTAGATCTAGTTTGATTTGATCTTTCCTTGTTGAATTATGAATTCGGTTTTGTTAATTTCTAGTTTTGATTACTTAATTTGAATTCTCTAGTATAATTTGTTTAGATCTTGTGTTAGATTCATATTTTCTTGTTATTTTTCATTTTTCTCTCATTTTATGAACTTTGTGGATTTTAAATTTCTATGAATGCATTGATATTTTTCATGATTAATAGTGTGGTTTGAGTTGTTTTCTATTGATAATTGTTAGTGGGTACTTGTAATTTTCAATTTATTTGCAATTTGAATATGTCTTTTGTTAGTGCATACCATGTGTTTGATGAAATATTTCCTTTGATTATGGAGTAGTTTTCTTTACTCTTGGCCTAGGCTAAGGAAATTGGGTAAACTTGAGTCCTTGTGTCTAATTGATTTGGTGATTTGAGAACCCTTAGTGGTCAAGTTGATACCCATTGACACTAATTCACTACTAAGCTAATTGGTAGTTGGATTAGGACTTATGGGTTGAGATTGATCAAGCCACTTGACGTACCTTAAGCCTTGAAGTAGACATTAAACGTACTTCAAGCATAAAGGTAGACTTAGTGAGTTTGGTTTCTCATAATTGTCAAGATATGGTTATTAGACAAGGATGGTGACCCCAATTCCTATACCTAGTCAAGAGTTCCTTTTATTATTCATATTTGAAAACCAAAAATCTCAATTGCTTAATTTTTGTTAGTTATTTGCTTAGTTCTAGAGTAGAAATAGATACATGCTTAGTTCTAGAGTAGAAATAGATTACATGTTCTCTTATTAGACTGAAATTGCTCATACCTTACTTCAGTTACTTGATTTAGTTTCTTGCACTTTAAGATTTCTTGCATGTTAAGTCTAGTAGTTTAATTTCTTGATCATGACTCCCAACCCCGGAATTCTAACCAATGTTGATGCATATCTTTGCCCATTCCTTGTGAGACGACCCGAGGTTTGAATACTTCGATTTACTTTTATTGGGGTTGAACTCTGTGATAACCATCTATTAATATTTGATTGAGATTATTTGTTGGTTGAGAGCTATACTTGCAACGTGAATATTTTGTGAAATTCTTTACCGACGATAGTTCTTACCATCAGTGTCCAAATCGTGTCTCAATAAAAAATAAAAAATTCTTCTCCGGACACACTTGGACACACCTAAATACCATCACGTATCAGCGTGTTCGGTCTTATTCTTAATATATATTATTAAAATAAATTTAGATATAGTATATATTATTATTTATTAAAACAAAAAATATTTTAAATACTTGATATAATTAAAAGAGTATATACCCATTTTGGTCCTCAAAGAATTTCAGACTGGACACTTTAGTTCCCAACTAAAATTAATTACTCCATTGGTTCCTAATAATTAATTCCGTCAGTCACTTAGGTCCTTTACTCCGTTAATTCTAATGGAGGACAAAATAGTCCCTGACAACTCTAATATGGGACAAAATAGTTCTTGATTTTCTGTTCGGAAATGACACTGTTCTCTCCCAATTTCCATCATATCTCGTATAACACTAACAGTCTAACACTGTAACTTCAAACTACACAATGCCACTCTATAAATTTAATGTTCACAAGAAAAAAAAATCATCAACTTGTTCTCAACCAATTCATACTCAGGAAACTAATGCATATGTCTCTCAACTAGTTGTCGTCTTCGATGGATCCCATGAATCTAGACAGCAAGTCTGTTTTGTTAAGACTCGTCGTCGTCGTTGCCATCTCCTTCCTCCTCTGCCCTAACATCTCCATGACCACATTGTCCACCACTCCAATCGCTTCCTTTAACTTCTTCTCCGAACCAATGTTCAGTAATCGCTTCGGTTTTCATATGAGCGGCAACGGCGACATTGCTCGTTGTAATAGCTTGGATGCGAGGTCGAAGCTGTCTGCCAACTTGGACTCCGGAAAAGAAGGAATGAAGCACTCGGTGTCTATTTCAAATGAGAATTCGCATATAATGTCGAAGTATGATCTTCCCATGATGTCCTAATGTCCAACAATCTATATTGCTTGCCGGAGAGTGTAGAAAGACGTGCCCTTGGAATAGTTGTGGGACTTGGTCTTGAGGATGTCATGAACGTTGTCGGGGTTGGAGGTGATATTATCAAAGACGTGGAAGTGGATGCTTTTGGTGGGTGAAGTGCATAGGAGGTGGATGTATTAATCACAAAGATTTAGGAAGTGTGTGGTCCATAACATGCTGAGGTAGGTGCGACACGTGTGACAATTACATCATGTCTTAATCTTGGAGCTAAAGAGGAGGGAGGAAAAGATGAAAAATAAGACTGTGAAGGTGAAGAAGGAGAGTTTGAATGTGAGGGTTATGCGAGATATGATAAAAATTGGAGAAGAACAGTGTCGTTTTCGAATAAAGGGGTCAGGGATCATTTTGTCCTTTGTTATAGTTGTCAAGGATCATTTTGTCCCATGTTAGAGTTTTCAGGAACCATTTTGTCTTTCGTTAGAGTTGACGGAGCCAAGGACCTAAGTGACGGACGGAATTAATTGTTAGGGACCAATCAAATAATTAATTTTAGTTGGGGACTAAAATGTCTAGTTTGAAATTCTTTGAGAACCAAAATGGGTATATACTGTAATTAAAATAAGACATTAAAAATAATTTAAAAAATTAATTTATATTTTAATATCAATAAAATATTAAAATATCATTACAGTTTATCTAAAAAAATACTTTATATTTTATATGTATGTGTGTCTTCGTGTCATATAAAGTTTTAAAATTTGCGTATCAGCGTGTCTCGTGTCGTATCGTGTCCCATGTCCGTATTAGTGTTCGTACATTATAGTCACTTACTAATTTTTATATTTTCATCATAATCATGGATCAATATAACAATAATGATTCCCTTCACGCCACATTCATTGGTAACCCAATGTTAAATAAAACAAAAACCCAATAAATTATCCTTTATGATCCTTATATGCATTCAAAATATAAAGTTTCTACAGCCCACAAATTAATGGCCCATTATCCTAACACCAAATTATAAAACTAATTACTGTATAATTACTCTCAATCGCAGACCGGAATGCTTTTCCTGCTTCGCTCCGTCTCACAACCATTTCCATTCCCACGTGTCGTTCTTTCATATTGCCACACGAAGTCAACATACTATGCTGAAAACGTGCATAAGCACGGTAGAATTTTCCAATACAATTACACTTGTCATATTAGTTACTTCCTCCTAATTATTCTTTTCTCTCTGTCTAACAAACTCATTCATCACCTGCTGGCCTTACACGATGACCACCGTCACCTACCAACTTCATGCATCATGCAATTCTTACATTAGTATTCCTATATCAACATTTTTGGTTGTGTTAGAAGACAGAGTAGACAAGAGGGTCTTGGTGTTAGTTACATGGCCCCTAATATAATAGTGAAACTTTATTTTAGATATTTACGTCACCGCTTTAGCTCTTATTTGAATTAGGTCTAAGTATGAGAATTAGAAATTTCAAGTGATTTGAAATATGTGTTTTTTATTGGCATTTCAAATTAAAGAAAAGAATTGAACACTTGAGAGAATTATGTTTCTCATCTTTCTAAAGATACTCAAACTGAATATGCTTCACAAAACTTTTTAAATAATAAGAATGAATTTGTGGATGCATGAGTGCATTTGTAACTCTCAGAACTTGCCTTAAATATATTGGTAAGGTAAATTATGACTATTTTTTGACTAATTTTTTTTTTGTTATCAAATATTTCTGGATTAAATATAATCATTCAATTTGTAGACATTTTTGATATCTTTCACATGTGTAGTTGTAATTCCACTTATTTATTTTTGTTTGTGATATATCCATGTTATAGTCTTGTGTTTAAGTGTCCGAAGTTTTATCAGTAGATGATGTTAAAAATGAACTTGATAAAATGTATTTAGAGTCCTAGCAAATAAGTCAAAGATGGTTCATTATTGTTCAAAAATATTATTCTCAATTTAAAACAGAAAAAGCCTGATATATGAAAACAGAAGAAGAGCACAATTTGTATAGGTTCTAATTTGGACCTTGAGAGATGCCAGAATATTCAACAAGAAGATATAAAATTCGAGATGGTTGATGTTAGGATTTTTTCATAAATATGAAATGAAATGAGCCAATGATCTTGTATATTATATAAAAAATTATTAGTCCACATAAAAATTTTACGATTTTCTAAAAGGATTTAGATTTTTAGAAATCACAAAAGTCTTTGATAATAAAATATTCACAATCTGCTGATTCTATCAATCTAGAAGATTTGTTGCGTCTTAATAGAAAAATTTTAATTCTTTAGATTTTTTGAGAAGTGGAATATTCATCTACTATATGAATATTGTTATCAATCTTTCATTAGCTTGAAAGTATCTTGATGGATGAACACCCAAAGTTTTAAAACTCTTTCCTATCCAACATTAGATTTTTCTTTAATAATGAATGCCAGAACAATATTTTTAGTAATAATAGACATGTTCTTTTTACAGAAATAGAAATACTGTAATACATAAAATAAAGATTACAATACACAATGATAATAAGCTTAACTTTATAGTATTTTCCAATATTTTTTACCCAAGTACTATCAAATTGTGTACAATATATATATATATAGTTATGGTATTTTTTAACTCTGACAATCTTAGAATTAATTCGTTGCAGATTAGAGGTTCATTTAAAGATTTATTGTTGGCTAATAAATTGATGCATGCATAAGGTGAGATTAACAAACTGACCATTAGACTAATCTAATATTTTTTTCTTTTTTTTTCTAAATTTTTACTGTAATATCTCTCAATCCGACTAGGGATGGCAATATGCACCCTATTCGCCGGTTCCCAACCTGGTCGAGTAGGATTCCTAACCTGATCCGCAGCAGGTAAGGTTCTCGTGCGGGTCAGGTAGGATGCGGGTTGAGTCTCAACCCTACTCGACCAACTCGCACTCTATATATGTATATGTTATATACTTATATACAAAAGAGGAGTGCTAGTGGCCAGTAACTTTTGTGATTTATAGTCATCAATAATATTTTTAATAGTGTGAGATTTCATCTAATGGTGTAGGACTACTCACTTTTCTTTTGTTGGTTACATGCTGGTCAGATTTTAATAAAGTTGCTGGTCCCCTAAATTTTTCCTATACAAAAATATGTTTTAAGTGGATGTTAAATCAAAGATCTCTCACGAAATATAAAAAATTCTTAGCCACTAAAAAAAGATTGTTAATTGATAATTTAATATATTTTTTTACAGTCAATTCTATTTTAAATTATCATCAAGTTATATAATAATATTGTATTTTTTTTAATCCATGGGTTAAGAATATGTAAGATCTAGGATTTGAGAAAATTTCAATTCGTGAGTAAGATAGAATTGAATTTATATAAAAATCTCAACTCATAAATAAAGTTAAAATTAGATCCAAACTTAGCTTGTTCTATCCATTGCCACCCCCTAAATACCATAGATCAATAACAAATTATTCATCTAATTTCATGTAAAAGCACTCCCAACTCCGAAGGCCCAAATCCATATCCATTTTTGGGTGGGTTCATTTCCTTTATTTTTGGGTCATAAGATTGTCAAGATTGATCCTTGTTTTTTGTTGTAGATTATCTACGCTGTCCTAAATATTGTATTTAGAGCAGATACTAGGGCCGGGCAACTATATAAAAGTTTTCCTTATGAAAATCTAATATAATCAATCAAGCTCATAATGATGGATCATTCAAGATGAAACAAAAAAGTAAACAATATAAAAGAGCAAAAGTAAATATCTGAGTTAATACTCAACAACATCTTAAAAGATTAATTATTTTTTAAATTAGTCTCCTAAAAATTAAATTAGTTGTATTAATCTTTAAAAAATAAAACAATAAATTAAATGGATTATTTCATTAGTTAGACATTAATATATCACGTTAAATGTCATGTGACATTATAATATAATAGATTAATGTCATATATCATAAAATGATTGGTATGTAAAAAGATTATTTTATATTTTTAATTATATCTATAATTAGATGTCTTTTAAAATTTTTTTAATCAGCTTTTTACTATATTAATTTTAAAAAAATCAAAACAAACTCATCAAAATAGATTTAGTATTTTTAAATTTAAAATACAAATTTAAAAAAACAGTTTAAATAAAACTAAAATTCAAAAATTAAATTTAAAATATTAAAATTTGTTTTAAACCCTTCACACATCCAAAAAAAATCTCCTAAAATCCCAAACACATCTCAATTGTAAAAAAACAAAACATAACCGAGAATTTTTTTTGTAGCGCGAGCTCCTCATTCTCGTCGCTGCTTCTTCTTCTGCGTCGCGCTCATTTTCAATGCCACATCCTCCTCCGTGTCATATTCCTGGTTGTGGCTGCTTCATCAGCCGCACATATTTTTTCATCTTTAGTTAATTAATTGATGTTCATAACTTTTTCTGTGTTGTGAATTCTTTAATATACTTAGTTATTTGTGGAAGTTTTTAGTTTGTGTGAATTGAATAAATGAAGGCATTGTCATTAGTTTCACTCTACTTCTGCTTTAATATTTAGTTTTTTAGACTCTGAGTTATTTTTATACAGTTTAACTCTATTCATTGATCGTAATAAATTTTCTATCATGAATTGGTATAACAATTCTATGCTTGTGTTTGAGTTAAATTTCAATATATCTTCATATTTTTTTGATATATGGATGTGCAACAAATTCAAAAACATATCTCATCTTTTAAATTAGTCTCTGAACACATTTAAAA
>NC_029776.3:30238006-30262589 GCF_000817695.3 Arachis duranensis
CAAACAAGCAACAAAAAAAAGATAAGACAAAAGAAAACTAAACGCTAGTCGTCTATCAGGAGATGATGATTCCCTCTAGTTAGTTTTTTTTTTGAACAAAAAGAGGCTCAACACAGTAAAGTGGAGCAAAGGAACTAAGATAACTAGATAAGCACAGACATAATAGAAAAGCTGGTATCCGTTGTCATCTCCGGCATTGCCATCAACAACCAAACGGATCAACTCCACACCACTCCTTGTAACTCAAGAAGGACATGATCTGGATTCCTTCAACACTTGTCTCTACCTGCTGGAAAACTCTGCTATTTCGCTCCAACCAAATATTCCAAATAACCGCACAAAATCCTATCAGCCATTTTCGTTGCTCTGATTTCCGACCTGTTGCTTCAATCCAACTCTCATAGAACTCTTTAGTGGTTCCCGGGATGGCCCAATCTCTATTAGAAAATGTCAGCCAAGCACACCATACCTGCCACGTGAACTCACATGCAAAAAATAAATGATGTACAAATTCTATATTCTTTTTACACAACACACAAATGTTGTCATGATAATTAATAATTCCAAGTCTGCTTAGCCTCTCCTTCGTATTTACCCTTCCTACTAGCACAAACCAAGCAAAGAGTTCAACTCTTGGTGGAACCAAGCCTCTCCATATGGAGCTTGTGAAGTTGTAACTGGTGATGTCTGCTGGGAGCATCTCATTATGAAGCACCTGCACAAAAGAATTAGTAGAAAACACTCCATTTTTATCAAATTTCCAACTCACTGAATCCTCTCTATCAAGTGATAACCTCACGACCCTCAACCGGTCATGTAATTGATTTAGCAACTCTAACTCCCATTGGAAGAGTTCCCTCCTCCATTGGAAGTCCCATACCCACTCTAGCCCATCCCAAAACCCACAGTCCCTTATTACGGATCCTTGTTGATTTGAAACCGAGAAGAGTCTTGGAAAACATTCTTTCAAGGCTCCATCTTGTAACCACGCATCCTCCCAAAAGCGAATGTTTCTGCCATTTCCCACCTCCATCGACAGACCCCTGATCATTATATCTCTTACCTGTTGGTCCTTAATATTAAGCTGGCATATATCTTTCCACGGCCCCCCTCTTAGTCGCACAGGTTGGCTTGATAATATTACAGTTGGGTCCAACTGATTACAAGAGCAGACAATCTTCTTCCAAAGCGGGCAGTCCTCCTTTGAAAAACGCCACCACCATTTGAACAAAAGTGCCGCATTCCTAATAAGAGCATCCCCCACCCCCAAACCTCCTAGTTTTTTCGGAGCCTGAACTACCTCCCATTTCACCATTGGTATCCCATTATTCCCATCTTCTTTACTCCACAGGAATCTTCTTTGGAGCCCAATAATCCTTTCTGCAACCCCCTTTGGCATCTTATACAAGCTTAAGTAGTAAACCGGCAGGCTATTGAGAACAGATTTTATAAGGACCAACTTACCCGCTTTGTTGAGTGACTTAGCTTTCCATAAACTCAGCTTGTCTTCAACCTTGTCTATGATAGGTTTCCAAGTCTTCACCAATCGAGGATTAGCACCAAGAGGAATCCCTAAGTACCTGACAGGTAAAACTGCTTCGCCACAACCCAACAGCCCACACATATTCGTCACCCATTCCTTCTCACAGTTGACAGAAATTAGGCTCGATTTTTCAAAGTTGATACTCAGGCCAGACATTAGCTCAAAACAACGCAGGAGCCTCTTGTAATTCACTAGCGTCTCCGTCTCCTGAGGACAAAATAAAATGGTGTCGTCCGCAAATTGGAGGTGCGACAATTCCACATTATTCATTCCCACTAGTAGTGGAGATATTCTGCTGTTTCTAACCGCCTCTCCCACCATCCTATGCAGAACGTCAACAACGAGAACAAACAGGAAGGGGGAGAGAGAGTCACCTTGCCTAAGGCCCCTCTCCATCTTGAACGGCTTGGTTGGTGACCCATTGATCAAAATTGACATAGATGCTGTAGTGACACATTCCTTCACCCAGGTCCTCCATCTACTACCAAAACTCATCTTCTGTAGCACTATATCCACAAAGCTCCATCTCACTCTGTCATAGGCTTTCTGGAAGTCCAATTTAACGATTGCCGCTTGCTTCTTCCGCAGCTTAAGCCAGTGAACTGTCTCACAAGCAATGAGGGCGCCATCATGTATTTTGCGACCCTTTACAAAAGCAGATTGAGTCTCCCCCACTAGATGCGGCATCACTGATCGCATTCTTCTTACCAGCACTTTAGATATCACCTTATAGACACATCCAACCATACTAATCGGTCTTAAGTCTTTGATCTCCTTAGCTCCCACAAATTTTGGTGCCAACGCCACCCAAGTAACATTTGCATCTGCTGGTAACATTGCATTCTGAAAGAAGTTCAACACAGCTTCAGTAAACTCCTTACCAAGCTCATCCCAGCATTTCTTAATAAAATTCATATTGTAGCCATCACTCCCTGGAGCTTTACTGGACTCGCAATCCCAGACTGCCTCTCGTACTTCCTCTGTCGATGGCATCTCCTCTAACATTGCTGCCTCTTCGTCAGTAATCTGCTTAACCAGCCCATCACGGATCCCAATCAAAGGGGCCTGCTCCTGTCTATAAAGATCTTTATAAAAGCCCACAATCTCAGACTTTATTCTAGCCTGATTCCGTACCAGCCTCCCATTAACCATTAAAGAATCTATTCTGTTGTTCCTCCTCCTTGCCGAAGCTAAGTTATGGAAGTATCTAGTGTTCCTGTCCATTTCTCTAGCATGCTTGGATCTGGACATCTGCTTCCAATGCACTTCTTTTCTAACATACCATTTCGCACAACAAGTCACCAGCGCCTTACGTCTAGCCTCCATTGTTCCATCATAACTACCAGCACTAACCTTGTCATCAATCTTCTTGATTTCCTCCTCAAACTTCTTTATTTTGTTATCCATATCCCCAAAATTATCCGTATGCCATCTCCTGAGCGGTACCGTCAACGCCTTCAGCTTGTTTGTAAACATGTCATCTCCCAGATTCCTCCACTCATCCTTTACCAACTTCAGAAAACCCTCATGTGTAAACCAGGAATCCAAACTGCGAAAAGGTCTCGGGCCCGCACCGACTCTAGTATCTTCTAGAATCAAAGGACAATGATCTGATAGGCCTCGTGGCCCTCCTTTCAAACGAGTGTCTGGGAACTCCTCAAGCCACTCCAAACTGACCAGTACCCTGTCAATGCGGCTACATGATTGACCTCGAAACCATGTGAACTTCCGGTCAGTTAATGGTAAATCAACTAACTGCAGATCTTGTACCCAATCTTTAAAATCCTCCACAGATGCCGGTAGACTAATAGCCCCTTTCCTTTCTTCCAAATGTAATATCTCATTGAAGTCTCCCATGAAGCAAAATGGAACCTGACAAAGACCCACCATGTAGCTTAACTCCTCCCACATTACCAGTTTTTCACTCCTAACATGTGCACCATATACCAAGCAGAAAACACATTTGAAATTGTTTTTTGTCAGAATACCCTCCACACACAGCCAGCCGTTCCCTTTAAAACAATTCAGTCTTGTAAATAGAAAATTATCCCACATTAACAGCAAACCACCCGATGCACCAATAGACTCCACATACTCCCAGTCCACCGTATCACAACCCCACAGACGTGCCACATCAAACCTAGAGACAGCCTCCTTCTTGGTTTCAATCAAGCCTAGCATATTCAATCTATATTTTTTCTTCAATTCTTTCACCATACACCACTTTCCATTCCCTCCTAGTCCTCTAACATTCCAGCAACTATAAATCATTTAAAATAGTTCTTACACACCTTGTTATGTTGTTTGGGCCTGCTTCTTCTAGCTTTCTCCTTCTGTTTTGCTATTTTTCTTTTTGCTGCAATTACTTCATTCTGACTTTGTAGAATTGCCATAAGATCTTCCTCATCGTCATAGAAAACTGCACCTGACTCCACCGCTAGCTTCAACGTTTCCTTATTCTCTATTAACTGTTCTGCCTGAGTATCCCTCTGCACAGCATCAGGTGGTGCGTGTTCAGGTTCTGTCTCGGAACCCGCAACCTCATTATTCCAGTCCTTCAAATTTCCTTGCCCCACACCTTCGTCTTCGCTTTCTTCCAATTCGCACTCCTTTCCCTGGCTTATTAAATGTTTATATCCTTGACCAGACCGGCTGGTTCCTTCCTTAGCGTGACTGGTTCCTTCCGGTTCGGCATCAACAGCAATTGGACTCCTTCGGACCACCATTCCGTCAGTCCCTCCATTGGCGTACAGAACCTCCGCATGGCCTCGTTCCTCTGTTCTCTCGCTGGTAAAGTCGTCAGCGGTGCCCGGCTGCTCAGGCGCTCCCCTCCTCGATGCCCAGGCATGGAGGACACCCCGGCTATCCACCTGATCTCCCAGGGTAAGCGTCGCGCAGCCATGCTCATGGACCACGTCCCTGGCAGAGCTCACTTCAGAGTTTCCCAACCCTGCAGCGCTTGGAACCGACGGACCTGGATCAGATCCGTGTTGATGGTGAGGGTTCTTCCTGCCCAACTGCGTCGACCCGGTTTCACAAAGACGTGCCTGGCCCAGCCCATATTCCTTCCCACATTCTGATACATTCCTTGCCCCATCTTGCTTTCCAGGCCCAATTCCGAACGGAGGCCCGTGATCCAGCCTCTCCTCACATCCGTTCCCTTTTTGAAGAGATGCCCCATTCAGGTTTTCTTGGGTCCCGCCTAGTTGGAGCTGTTTGGTTCCACACGGCAGGCCTTTACTCCAATCATCTTCATGAGGCCCAGTTGTTGAATGGCCCAAGAGCTGTCCATCATTTTTAATAGCCTTGTGGGCCTCTCTACTTTGTAAGCACCCATAAATCTCAACCTCTCCGTGAATTCTTTCCTGGCCACATTTGGTCCCACTTCTTTTTTCAGTGCAAATCTGAGTGACCGTTCTCTCCGATCCAGACTCATCAAATCCTCCAAGATCAGCATCGTCATTAACCCCCTTTAATTCATATTGGTTCGATATCCGTTTCGTCTTCAAACCAATTAAATTGTCATTATTACAATCATTCAAAAAAATGTCTGCTGTGACCAAACTACCCTTATTTTCACCCCCGTCGTTGGGACTTGTTCCGATTAGGTCAGCCGCCGGATCCCACATTGCCGCCATCAACAACTTTTCTCCGGCTTGTGAACTTGCGTTTGCACATATTGACTTCACGCCTGTGGTTCCCAGAAAGCAATCATCTCCGTATATTTCACATCCTATTTCCTTCACAAAAACATCAAATCCACTAGTCCCAACCGTAACATGAATCCTTTCCTTGATATCGTCAAAAGCACAGGTATCAATTAACACTCTCCCAACACTGAAGGATGAAGCAGACTTCGTCATGTCGTCACACTTGACTACTTCTCCCCATAAGCCGCCTATTGTATTAAACGTCTTCTCTGACCAAACATGTAGAGGGACTCCATAACATTCTAGCCACACTCTTCTGGTCTCACTACGTTCTGTCTCCTCCCACCTCCACACCTTGTAAAATAATTGTAATAGTCTGTTCATGTTAAATGTAAATGCTGCCTCCGCATTCTTCACAGAATCAAACACTAGTAGTGCTTTGTACGCTCCAAGCTCCCTAACTTCAACAATCTGTGGAAAGTTGTGATCAATGGCTCTTCGTAAAGCTTTAAAGTCCATGGCTCTTGTAGAACCGCCTACCAAGCTTCTCAACAGCCAATCGAAATTCTCTTTCGCTACTGGCACTTCAACCTTTTTCATCCTACCATTTCCTTGGTTGTTCTCGACTGGAGCTACCTTCTTAGCTTCTTCCACTCTCATGGAGCTTTCACCTTTGTCAAGTTGTCTGACCTCTACCGCAGATTTTACGGAGTCCCCTTCGCGTGCCCCATTGTTCTCCCCTTTCATAGTCCTTCTGTATTTGGCTTCACATACATAGATGACCTTTCCCCTTATTCTTGTATGATGCATCTCGGCTATGGCCTTCATCGCTCCCCCTCTTGTTGTGTATCGTATAAATGCAAACATGTACACAATTCCATTCTTCAGCTTCCGAGCCAGATAGATGTCGTTTATTCGTCCTGTCCAATGGAACAAGTGAAAAAGTTCCTTCTTCGAAATGTCAGTCGGCAGATTGTTGACAAAAATTGAGAAAGAAACGTTTTCCAATCGTTGGTACTCTTCTCGATTCCAAATCCTAGGATCTCGTTCCTGAAGATTTCTAGTTCGAACCCACTCAGTGTTTCCCCCCTCACTCTCTCTCTCTCTCCTCATCTCTCTAAAACGTCCGGTTTTTTAAATTCCCTCTAGTTAGTTTATTGATATTGAATTCTTAAAATAAGTACTCGATTTTACCAACATAAAAAGAAGGAAGAACTCTTCATTTTTATTAAAATCGTGACACCGTCCTCTTCTGCTGTAGTTTTGTGACTTTGTACTTTGCTTCTCCAACTTGATTTAAACCATGTTTATCAAAAACTTTTTTATTTCTTTTGATTCCATCGTTAGCTAGGAACTTTCTTCACTTAGTACTGACAAGAAGTTAAGAGTAAAGCAAAAAATTTCCATCAATGTTAGGCTATGATTTATTTTTTAATTATATAAAGTATTTAAAATAATTTTGTTTTAATAATTAATAATATATATAATTTTTAAACTCATTAAAAAATATATGTTAAGAATAAGACTAGACATATTAATATGTAGTAATATTTAGGTTTATCCAAATATATCTAAAAATTTTTTTATTTTTTATTAAGATACGGTTAGACACAGAAAATATGCGTATCGAACGAATGTCAAACGAATATCGTGTTCAAAATATATTTGGCACGTAAATATAATAAAAAAGTGGTCGTCCTTTATAGATATTAGGAAATTATTTATATATGTGTGCGCGTGCGCTACATAGTAAAACTAGAAACAAAAAACAGCTATAGTAGAATAATATATATTTAGTGTTCAGAAAAAAATTTAATTATTCTATCGTGAAAGTTTTATTATTTTGCTATGAAAAGTGTATATATATTATAACAAACTTTTTATATTTATAGAGTTTGCATATATTATAACAAATTTTTTATATTTTAAGAGTTTGTATATGTGCGATCTGTATGTACACACAAATAATCACAACAAATTTTTATATGAGAAAGTCTAGAGGCTAGCATTTTTATTAAAATTTAGCCAATACTTATTCAACAAAAGAAAAATAAATAATTCTCTATCATTAGATGTAATTTCACACCATTAAACATATTATTAATGACTAATTGATGGTTACAAATCACAAATTTTGCTGGCTTCCTAGCACTCCTCTTTTTATATATCATGATAAGATTAGTATGTTTTTGAGATGTGTATTTTTATGGTGTATCTTCTTAAATCTGTTTGAATATCTGAAATTTAAGAGATGAAATTTTGTTAGGATTTGATATTTGTTATTAAGCTATGTAACAAGAATCAGTTTTAGAGGTTATTAAGAACCCTTGCTGATATAAAATGAATGGCTTAGATGTGTGACAGTGATAGCATTTAAGAATCAAATTCAATATCAACGTATTTGATTTGAAAGCATAGTTGATGGCCACCTTCCACTACTTTGCAAGTTGCAAATTGCAAATGATTTCTAGTGAGAAAGGTATTTACAAATTGTACTTAGCGTTTAGAAGATGGGTAGTGCACATCAAATTCTCCTCAATCAATTCATTGACACTTCTTTAATGTCATGTCACGTTGCACCAAAAAACGAATTCATATACCACGACAGAATTGAAAGATTTTATTTCTCATCTATTCCATTAAATTGTTATATGTTAATAGATGTTCAAAGCTCGAGAACTTAAGAAAAAAAATAAACAACCATACTTTCGTTGGAGATGTTGAATTTAAATTTTGTTGACCATAAATCACTAGTATTCATCTTCTGTAGGGGGTGATTCTCCTCAAATCGGGAAGGAATAATGATTTGGATGCATGACAAAGTTCTTCATTTGAAATTTTAACACAATTAATTGGATAATTGAATTGAAGATCTAACTAAGCTAACATAATCTTATACCAAATGATTTACGTGTTTATTGATAGATGTTTATTTTAACGATTAAATAACGTGTGTATCTTCATATTGATTAGATATTTTAGCTCCCTAAAATATATATGTACAAAAAGAAAAGATTAATTATGTCTTTGGCAGAGGATACCTTAGGTTGCATTTGGTAGGGGTGTCCATGGATCGGATCCGATCCGCATATCTGCAGTGTTTATTCGAATCCGATCCGAAAATTGCGGATATGGATCCGATCTGCAAGATTTTCGGATCGGATCGGATCGGATCGGATCCGCACACTAATCGGATCGGATTGCGGATTTTGTGTTGGTATCCTCATATCCGCGTATCTACAAAATTAAAGAAATAAATAAATAAATATTCCTTTTATGTTTTATTTCAATTAATAATTATCCTATATGTTATATTATTTTAATTTATTATTTAAGAAAAATATGTTTAATATTATTTTAAGAGTAAACATATTTAAAAGAATAGAAAAAATGAATTTTATTGATATTTTTTTAATAAAAATAAGTTTTTAAAAATATTTTTGTGTTTTGTGGATATATCCGATATCCGATCCGATCCGATCCGCAAATGTGCGGATCGGATCCAACCTTAAAAGTTGCGGATATTGGATCCGATCCGATCCGATGATTTTAATGCGGATTGGATCGATTTTTTGGCCATATCCGATCCGCAAACACCCCTAGCATTTCGTTTTTGTATGGGATAAACCAAATAGATATTCAATGGCAGAGATATGATAATGCAAATCTGGAGGGAGGAAGATAGAGGTTGGAGACGGAAAAAAAAGACACACAAGCTGGTAATAAGGATGAAAAATAGAACGATGAAACTTATTTACCAATTGCTTCGTATGTACTCAAGCAACCTTATTGCAAGTTCCTCAGGAAAATCTTCACTCTTATTATTATCTCTGCGAAGGTAAACTGGTAGAGGGTTGCTATAGTTGTTTAGTCTTATAAAGTGTAAACTAAAAATTTTTACAATAAATTGATGTTTAAAATTACAATTCCGCGAAAGGGTCTAACCAATTCTTATTGGTAGGGATGTCAATGGGGCAGGGCGGGGGCGGGGGATGCCTCCTTGCTCCCCGTCTCCACCCCCAGAATTAATTCCCATTCCGGCCCTGATTTCCGCCGTGGGGGGATAATTGTCCCCATCCCCATTCCCCACGTTTCCCGTATTCTCCGCGGGGTCTCATTTCTCATCCTCTTATGTTTAACATTCATATGAAAATTATAGTAAAAAATATCAAAAAATAAAAAAGAAACTAAAAATACTATTACAAACACACATACATATCTTATCCAAGATTATAAGTCCACAAATACAACATAGTAAATTATAGTCCATAAAATAAAATCTAAAAAAATACAATTTTCATTCTAAAAAAAAAAGATATAGTCTTTAACATCAAGTGGAAACTGGAGAGAGTTGGGGCTGTGGGAGAGAACATCGTATGGTGCTGTAGGAGTTTTGGAGTTTGAACAAAGTGGAGATGGAAGAGAGTTGAGACTGGAAATAGAGAGTAGATGGCGCAGCAAACAACACAGTGAGTAGGGAAGACTGAATAATAGGGTTAGGGTTTTTTAATTGGTGAAATTACTTAAAAAACCCTATGTTAGAAATAAAAGTAAGGTTATTTAAGAAATTTCAACATTCAGGGAATTATCAGGGATGGGGCAGGGATCCCCGCTCGGGTCCCTGCACCTGTCTCAGGAGAATTTCGCTCTTCATCCCTATCTCCACGGGGAAAATTCCCCATCATCGGGGCCCATTCGGGGCGGTCTCTGCGGGGATCCCCGCCTCCTAGGAATTTTTGACACCCCTACTTATTGGGCTGGACCCTAAAACCCATTTTATCGTACAAGCAAGAAGTAACATCCTAATTAACCGGTGAACCAAATTAACCCTAGCTAAACTCCCCTTTTCACTGTTTCACTTCAACATCATCCTAAACCATCCAACGGAACGCCTGCCAACCAGGTTCATCGGATGCTTTTCTCATTCGCCGTCAACTGCCACAGCGCCTCCGTTCGTCCACGTGCGAGCAACAGCTGGCATCGGAAGTCGCACCAAACCACCGTAACGCTCCCATTTCAGTCCATGTGATACCAGCCGCGTTCATCAGGAGTTCGGCCCAGACCACCGCAGCGCCATCGTGCCGCTCACGTGCGAGCAGCCAACGGGGTCTGATTCTCACCCACAGTGTGCCGACGCTGCTGCATGTCATTGTCGCAGCGCCATTGATGTTGGCTTCTCTGCTCCGATGAATGCCGCATCGGGCTCCTCCTACTCGCACCTTGAAGCCTCACCTGACAATACTAATCGGTTAGTATCTATTCGTGGGTGTTACTTGATTGATTTTTGTATGAGTAAATTAGTTGTAAGTGGATTTTGTATTAGATCATATGCATATAATGACACAATCATATACAATGAATTTCGATTTGTTGGATGTTACTGTTGTCTAAGATTAGAGGTTTGATTGAAGAAATTGAAATGTTTTTTCTTTTAAACTAGCTATTTTTTTACTAAGATGGAAAAAATGGTAGAAACACAGAGTCCTGAGCCTGCTCGTTTTTTCCTCAGATGGTTTTGGAATTTATTGAAAATAACTGTAATTAGTTGACTCTACTTGTACATGTTCAACTGGGTTGTATGTTGTATGTCAATCACAATTGATTCTGTTATTGAAAGATGATGAATTAGGAACCTTTTTTTTCTCCAATTTTTAGATGTTTCTGTTCACATAAAAAGGATGTTCGTTTTGCTATGTATGCGGGTAATTCTTTATTGAGTTTGGGACTATTGCATTTTACGGCAAAATCACTTGATTTGTGTTGCTGAAAACTCTCGCCGTCCCACTGCGTCTCACCGCCGACCATCTCGTGCCACCATCAAGACACATAAACACACATGTGGATTCGGCTATGGAACTTATCCTTCTCTTTCTTTTTTCCCTTCTTTGCCATCCATTGCAGAAGACATGGAGTTTTCAAGGTCATGCCATAAAAGAATAAGGATACCTAGAAAATTCATGATAATGCATATATGGGATGTCATCATCGTTTGAGACACTTTTGATACATTTTTCTTTTTTTTAGATCTTATTTGACATGTTTTTTCAAGTAAGTACCCGATTGTTTTTGTAAAGATCTAATTGGATATTACTTCTTTTAAGCATCAGAATGTTCCTTTTGCATACTAACTGGATTTTACTTTTTACATTTTTCGAGTTTTCTTGTGTTGCAGTTGGGAATGTCTATATTTCTCTAAGAATTGCATATCCTTTTCTTTTTAAATCATATTCGGCATGTTTCTCTGAAAAGGTACCTAATTATTTTTGCAGAGATCTAAGTGGATGTTACTTTTGTTAAGCATCAGGATGTTCCTTTTGCATACTAAATGGATATTACTTTATACATTTTTTGAGTTTTCTTATGTTGCAGTTGTGGATGTCTATATTTTTTTAAGAATTGTATGACCTTTTTTTAAAATCCTACTCGGCATGTTCTTCCGTGTAGGCACTTGATTCTTTTTACAAAGATCTAAATGGATGTTACTTCTGTTAAACATCAGGATGTTTCTTTTTCTTACTAAATAGATGTTACTTTGTACATTTTTTTATTTTTCTTATGTTTTGCATTTGTGGATGATTGTATTTCTTTAAGAATTACATGACCCTTTTTTTAAGTCCTACTCGGCATGTTTCTCCGTGTAGGTACATGTTTATTTTTGCAAAGATCTAAGTGGATGTTACTTTTGTCAGACATTGGGATGTTCTTTTTCCATACTAAACAGATGTTACTTCAACAAAAACCATATGAATGACAAATCAAAAAAGCTTATCCCACATAAGTAAAAAACAAAACCAAAATACAGAACATCACATGCGTGTTAGTCAAGGATGATTTTTCCCAATAGAGTGATTAACAATGATGATTTGTTTAAACCAATTGCAATTTAACTAACAATAATTACATAGCTTTTGGAATCATTGATTCTTCTATTTTGATGATGGAATAAAAATTGTTCACAATAAGTAGTAGTTGCTTCTTGTTACTTCTTCAACATGAAAAGAAAAGAAAAGAAAATAATGAAATTGCTTCTTCTCAAGAAACTATCTGTAATACCTTAACTAGCAAAATATCACGCTTTCAACTGTGCCACTCTGATAGCTCAGGTATTACGACCACTCTTATAATATTTAATATTAAAATATGAGTGTTTAAAACTTAAATCGTATTACCACCCAAAAGAATTTTTAAAAGATAACATACATCCATACAAATATCAATACTTATAAAGGATACCTATATATACAAATATCAATACTTATAAAGGATACCTATATATATATATATATAATTTTACAAGCATTACATAATCAAATCCTTATCCCTCTTAAAAAACCTCGTAAAGATAAAGGCGAGGAAAAAAGTAACTAATAACTAAAACAATAACATCGAATAAACAAAACGCAATAAAACTCTTCATAAGCTTCGTCATCCGTCTCCTGAAAAGATAAAGTTGTAGGGGGTGAGAACCTAACTATACGGTCTCACCATACGGTCTCACCACAGAGTTTTCAGAATTATCATAAGAAGATATTCATTAAGAAAATCATTTTCAAACTCAGTGATTATCTTTGTCTTATGCATCCTTTGAAAACCGATGGTTTAACCACCAAAAATTCAAAAGAATTTTAAAGAAAATCAGTTAATTTCCAAAAATTAGAAACTCACTTTTCAGATAAAAAGATCTTAAAAAGTTTTCTAATAGTATGAATGACCAACCTGTTCTAAGCATGGGTTCGTTAAGTTTATGCTGAACCAGCTTGACATTTCATACTTTACTAAACCACAACACAAACCAAACATGGCTTCAGACCCAAATAGCTCAATCAACATCCAATTCACTATAATCCAACCAATTTTAGTCACAAACACAAGTAGGGATGTTCAAGCAGAATTAAGCAGTTACATCAAGTAGAGCAATTAGCAATTAGATAGAATTATTCACATAGGCAAACCAAGTACAATATGCACACCAAACAATGTCACATAGATGCATATGATGAATGCCTGCCCTATGACCGATGAGTCTCATCTGTCGGTTATCAAGTCAACCTGAAATCGCTCAATGGGGGTACCATTTCTGGGAATTTATAAGTGCTCGATCACCCTTACGTCGTAAGGTCAACAAAGTATCGAGTCTTAACCTGGAACACGTGGTGGCAAGCTACGGTACTTTACCCAGGAAAAATCGTATCTCAGATAAAAGAAGTGCAAAGGCCACATATTCATTTATTCATAATCATTTCTGCACTTCATTACAATTCATATAAAATCAATTATCATTCGAGCCACAAGTCACTTTTTTCTTTAAAACTAGAAAACAAACTCATCTTTGTTTCAAAATTCTGAATCCTCATATCTCAATTGTTCCAAATTCATATTCCACTTTTCTTTTAAAATCAATCCTCTTTAAAAAGACACAAATATTTCGCTTTTTAAATCATCCGTTAAACTATTTTAAATCAGAGTTGTCAATTAATAACCTTGGCAAAGACTCAAGACTCTCGGGAAGAATAGTCTACATCTTTTTTTAAATTCTTTAGAAATCTCTGAAATCATAGTTACTTAATTTGAAGTCAATTGAGATAGAGACTTAAAACAAAAACCAAAACATGTTTAAAATACTAAGTTCCAAATCAATTCCATTTCATTCTTAAATCGGTAACCTTCCCAAAGGCCCGGAATTGTTTAATCTTACTAAATAAAAATTTAAAGAGTACTTTAAAAAAAACTTAATTAATCAAAGTTCAATTTCTTCTAAAATCCACTAAAAATTCTTCCAAAAGTACTTCTTTAATTAAACTTCAAAACATAGGTTCTTTCATATTTAAATCAATCTTAAACATAAACTTCCCGCAAATAGATTAAACTCGAAATATCTATTTCTTAATAAATCAAGAACCAAGCAATGGAATCTCTCAAATTCATTCTTTTTCTAAATCACATTTTAAAATAGAATCTTAATTTTCATGAAAATTCGGCAGCATCTCCCATAAAACTTGGACTTTACCACCCTTTTCGGGTTCCAAATAAACCATTTCCAACTCAAACCAATCCAACATTCAATCATTTTTAACAAACTAAACTTATTTTCAAAACTTTAAAGAAATACTTTAGCACTACCAATTTAACCAAAATCGATCAATAATTCAGTCCAAATCAACAATCCTATCCATCCAAACAGCCAGACAATCCATAAAACTTGTACAATCACTAAAAAGTAAAATCCTCACATCAATATCCATTTATAAAAATTTCAAATTATAAAATTAAATTTTTAGAAAAATCATACCTTGATTGTCGAAACCCGAAAGCTATAGAACGCGTCAAAAACCCCTTTTTCCTCCTGGCCTGCAGCAGCGGTAGCTTCGATCGCAACTCGTAATAACTGGAACATGACCCTACGTTGCAAAAACCTCATAATCTCTAGCCAAGCATAACGGAATACTAATTTTCAACGGTTCCGAAATGAAAATACTTACCATAACCAAGGAGCAACGACCATACAAAACGGCAACGGTTCAAACCAAGGTTCCAGCGGCCACAATACCGTTCCCGGCACCCAGAAGCTCAGTACAGCAACTGTAACAACTACGCAGTGTCAATAATCTTTTCGGAACCCACAAGAACAGAGAACAAACTAAAAAAACCCTTGCCGATAATGGACCTCAGCTACGGCAGTGCCGCTTTTTGGCGACAAAGGCTCGGCAACCCACCTCCAACAGTGGCAACGGAGCTTGCGATGGTGGCGGCTGGGTTCAATGACAATGGCTGTGCCATTTGTGACGATGACGGTGACGGATCTCACGGCTTCTCACGGCTCCTCACGGCGGCGACATGGGCAGCTTCATCTTCTCCTATTCGCCACAACCTCGACGGTGGTAGAAGCTGGTGGTGACGACGATGATGCAGACCGCAGCGGCACGAATCCTTCTCTCTCTTCACGTCTCTTTCTGCCCGATCTCTCTCTCTCCTCCTCTGGTGTGGGTGGCTGGCACGACGACAAGCTGCGCGGCGGTGAGGTGCAGCGGGTTTGGCAGATCGGTGGGTACGGCAAAGGCTAGATGCGTGGCAGCAGTTCTCTCTTCTCTTCTCTTCCTTCTGCGTGCGTTTTGTGTCGTGTTAGTGTGTGCCGTGGTGAAGGTAAAGGGAAAGGTGGAAAGGCGGCTGGGAAAGGGAAAAATATTAGGGTTAGGGTTGTGTTTTGGGGATTTAGGGTTTTGATTTGGGAATTAGGATTTTGTGATAAAATTTGGAGATTTTGGATTAATTTAAAATCTAATTAAATATCTAAAATTACTCTAAAATATTATTTATTGTATCAAAATACTAATTGATTTAAAATCAACAATTACTTAAATCAAGCCGTATAAAATTCTTATTATTTTGTATTTGCTAAATTTTATTATTTAAATATAGAAAATAATTTGATAATTATAAAATCAGATAAAACCTTTATTTACTTTAAATTCAATTAATCAAAATTTGCTTTAATTATCTTTAATAAAATAATTTCTGAGGTTAAATTACTTAATAAATAAATAAATCAAAATTAGCTTTTAAGAAGATTTTTCTGAAATTTCTAGGAATTACACTATCTAATTGTAACCTATTCCTAATCATTAGCGTAATATGTGACTTTAAAACACAATTTTGTTACAAGATTTTGTTAAAAATCTAAGAGATATGAAGAACATTGTTAAACTAGCATACACTCTTCTCTGAATCTTAAGACATGCTTATAATCTAATCATTAGTAATAGGAATAAAGCTTTTGTTGCTGTTTTATATATAATTCAATGTTTAAACATGTAACAAATGATAAGAAACACAATCTCTTTTGGCCAAAGAGACTTGACAGAAGTATTTTGTTACACTTCTAAATATTTGTTTGTCATTCTTACAAAAAATAATCAAATGAATAAAAGAATGAATTGCATTTTGTACACTTCTACTTACTACATCTCTCAACTAATTCTACATTCAATATTTAATTTCAATCTTTCATTTTGACTGTACCAATACAGATATATAAAGAAATATAACAAACTACCAGGGACAAATTACAAGTTACAACCATCATAAATTATAATTTCACAAGTTGATAATCAATTTTGACTTATTCATTTTCAAAATCTCATATTTCCTTTCTAATTTCTTGCTCTTCCACACCTTTGCAGGTTCCAAAAGCAAGTTTGCCTATAATTTTTATAATCTACAATTGAATTTGTCTTTAAACCAATATATCTAAAGCCTCCTTCATCCAAGGACAAATTTCTTTTACTTCTGCCACAATCATCCATATTCTTTTCTTGAAGTTCATCTCTAGCCAATTATCCAATTGCTTGCTAACAAGCATAGAAAATATGTATCCCTCATGAATTGTGGGTTGCCCTTTGCTCTTATAAGTCCATTTTTCCAATCTATTTTGCAAGGAGAACAACTAAATCACAGATTGTTTAAATAGAAACACATAATACCATCCCAAAAAAATATCCAAAATGTACCAAAAAAGAACATCCGAAAAAATATAAAAATAAAGATCAATTATTCAATTTCCCACATTCATCTTTAGTTTACAACAACAAATTTTACCCTAGTCTAATTAATATTCCAACAATGATTCAATTTTCACCTAGCCCATGGTAATGAACATAAGTCTATTATCTATATCCGTTATATATAGCAAATTGATTGGTCCATTATTTAAGAGTGTAGTATCTAAATATATTGGGAGAATGAGAGTTAATGACCATAGTGACCAGACATGAACTTACTCTTTGTAAAGAATTAGATCTTCGCATATATGCTTATGTTCCTTCCTGAAAGTTGCTTGTCTTCCTTTTTTAATTTCTTGAAAAATTCATACCAAAAACAACAAATAAGAATATAGAAACCAAGTAAGCAATAGCAATAGTTATGAAATCAAAGGAACCTGCTTACAAAATACAAGAAAAATAACTTGCAAGAATATAAGAAGTAACAGTAAACAGCAGATAGAAACCTTCAACTAGCGAGAACGGCAGCAGCGCGATGGTTCTTGCGGCGGACTGACGGTACGATCGCATGGTGAATAAACTAGCTATTGTCAAGAAAAGTGGCGCACCAAGGAAACAACGACGCGGTGGTCATAGCGGCGAGATTGGCGGCGCACTAGAACAGCGATGAATCAGCACTTTGGACGAGGAGGAAGATTGATGAGATGAGAGAGAATGGTTATCACAATCCTTCCTGAGGTGGGACAGTGATCCATGGACGACAAAAGGCAGTGCAACGATGAAGCGAATGAGAGGGCACAATGGAGCTGCTTCTGTTTTCCTTTGCGGCGGTCAAGACGTGACTATGGGATGCCGCCTAACGACGCGGTGTTAGATGCCGCATGGCTAAGCCAACTGGAGAGGGGTGTGGACGGCGTGGCTATGAGAATGGGAGAGAAAGGGAAAGGTTTTTGTGCATGACAATGGGAGTAGGAATGGGACTGGGAGAGAAGAGGAATAGTTTTTACAATTTCTTATTAGGGTTTACTTAATCAATTCTTAATTATTTAAATTTTGAATTTTACAAAAAATTTAAATTAAATATTAAATAAAATTATTTAAAAAATTGGCTGGTTTATCTTGGTTATCTATACTTTTCCTTAAGATTATGTATTTACATAAGAAAAAGTATAGAAATTAACTAGATTGTCAGCCAACAATAATGTGAGCCACAACAAAAAATCTAGCAATACAAAAAACATCCCACAACCTTACTTAAACCTAATTCTATTTTCACTTTTACTATAAGTCACAATAAATTAGAAAAATAAGAAAATCAATCGCATAACCCTCTTCTTTCTCTCCCACTCCCACTCCTACTCACCCCCTGGCGAATGCTGATTATTTTCAGTCGTAACAAGGAGCCGCGTATTCTACTGCCAAAGACGACGTCCACAACCCCCTTCAAAGGGAGCTACGGAGATGCGTCACTATACCACGTAGGCCACCGCCAAACCGCAACGTTATGCCACTCTGACCAACCATTTTGTTTAACTTTTCGTCGCATGAAGCAGCCGCGCCTTTCTCCTGAAAACACCATCGGCAACTCCAGTGCCAGTTAGAACACGAGAAAAGCTTCAGAGCGATGCCACTATGTCGTGCGGCTCACTATCGACTATCGATCGAACGTCTACCGGCTCTACCTCCGCAGCCCGTGCGCCGTGAGAAACGATCAAAACCTCATTCCTCTTTGATTGCAAGGGCTCCATAAATAAGTTAATGCCGCTTGTCTGTATTTTTTTATTTAACTATTTTTTAGATGTTTCTTTGCGAGTAAATGATTATTTCTTTTACAGGTTTTTAGATGTTTCTTTTCGAGTAAATAGATATTTCTTTTTATGTGGGTTACTGGATGTTTCTTTCTAAGATTTCAAGATGTTTCTTTCTTGGGTTTCAAGGGGAGGACGCGGCAGCGCGCAAGGGAGCTTGCCCTAAGGCACTCAACAGGAATTATAGACAAACACATGGCGTTATAAAAAGAGGAAGAGGAAGAAGATAAAGAAGAAAAACGAAGAATAGGAAGAAGAAAACAACGAACGTGTGCAACATATATACTGGGGATGTGTTGTTTGACATTTAAAAATTTTTTGAAATTTAAAAAATTGGCTCAAGTTGGATGGTATTCTAGTTAGTTACCTAGCGAAATTGTTTATAAACACCTTAACAAAATACAATGTAATCTCAATATAATTTTTTTAACAACAATATAACAATATAATAAAAAAAGAAATAAAGCTACCACAATAATATATATTGCTCTCCATTAACCCTCCTAATAAAAAATAAGTGAAGACTCTCAATATAAATTCATATTCTTCATATACTTCTCTTGGTACGTATCATTCTTTATATAGGTGTGGATTGCTAATAAACTATTAATTCTTAACAACTAAGAATAAGTTGTAACGGAGGTGAAGGAGCATGCAAAAGTCTAACTTGCTTTGCTATTAGATAAACATGTGTTTATAATTATGATAAATTATAATCATAAATTTTGACTATCCTTCTTGTAATTTGATCAATTTGACTTCTGAAATTTGATATAATTTTTATAATCTTTTTACTCTTATTAGAACACTAATAAATTTAATTTGCACTTCTTGAACACTTGAAAATCAGTTGTCATATTAATTTAGTAGATACCACTTATTCATATTGATAATTTGTAGTATTACCTTTGAATATATTGAAACTTCTAGCAATCTTTAATAATTGTAATTCAACTTGAAAATTTATTTATTGATAATTGATAAGCTTAGTTTAATTTTTAACATTCCCCTTTAAATTAAGCTTAACAAAAAACTTTTTTTTCGTCTTAATTTTCAAAGTGATAATATTAATTATCTCTTTCTTCTCATATGTTGATGCTTCAATCTTTTGGATAATAAAACATCTTTCAATCTCTTCTTCTTTTCAAATATTCTCCTAATTTCTTCATCTGAAACTTTTTAGTTTCTACTTCAATAATAGAATCTACGATCTCTTTTTTTATTCTGCTTATTTTGCTGTAATTATTGTAGCTTAGAGTTGAGCTAATTTGATATTATAGTGAATCAAGCTATGATTATTGTTGAAAGGAGATTGTTATATGTACAATCAGAATAAAAATAAGAAAGTTTCGAAAGTAGAAAAGATAAAAAAGTTAGCTACAACAATTACAACAAAAATAGAATAAGAAAATAAATAATAAATTTTATTATTAAAGCAGAAGTCGAAGGAATTTTAAATAAAAATATCACAAGATTATTTTTAAAGAAGAATTAGAGATTGGAAGAAATTTCAATATGCAAAATACATAAGTTTTTTCAATGTGAGAATCTCTCTTTAATAGATATAATAATCCAACATGAAAATACTCTTAATTCTCATCACCTTTCTACTAAGAACTCTCTTGCTTGACAACTTATCTAACAAAAACATATTTTCACAAACTTTTTAAGTGATAATACTATTATCATAAATTCTCTAACTCTTCATAAAATGATGCTAAATTGACTGACTCTATGAACAAGCAACTGTATGGAAACTCTCCCATACCTTACAAACTCTTAAACAATTAATGCTGGATTAAACAAACTCTGATACCAAATGTAAATAAAAAAATCTCAATTAATTAGCCCTGGATCGCTCACTCAAATAAACACTTCAACAACAATATAACGTAACTTCAATATAAAATTCTTCTAACAATTAGCAATATAATAAGAAGAATAACAAAACTACAACAATAATACATATTTTTATTCTCTATTAACTATCCTAATAAAAAAGAAGTGAAGACTCTCAATTTAAACTCATATTCCTCATATAGTTCACTTAGAGAATAATAATATACGTGCCCCTTTATATAAACATGGATTACTAACAAACTATTAATTCTTAACAAATAAGAAAGTTATAATGAAGATGAAGAAGCATGTAGAAGTTTAACTTGCTTTGCTATTTGATAAGCATTCTAACTAATTATGAAGAATAAGATAATTTTGACTATTTTTTTATAATTTGATCAATTTTGACTTGTTAAGCTTGATACAGCTTCTATAATCTTCTATATTCTTCTATAATCTTCTTGCTCTACTCATATCAAAATAATAATGAATTTAATTTAAACTTCTCTTGGATACTTGGATATGAGTTATCATATTAACTTAGTAGATGACGAACGGACTTTTACTAGTAAAGAAGTCACAAAAGTAATCATGTTGTAAGTATATTTTCTAAACCAGCAAAGAATTCTTTCGTACAAAAACTTGTTTGTCACTAAAGCAAACCAAATAAAAATTAATAACCGAAGTATTTAAACCTCGGGTTGTCTCTCAAGGAATTGCAGGGGGTGTGTTTATTATTAGTTATGAGAAAAGTATCTTTTTGGTTTTTGAACGGTTTGAACAAGGAATGTAAATGACAAGGAAGTAAACTAATTATCATGAAAATCCTTGCAAGGTATAAGAACTGGACGTTCTATCGTAATTATCCTTATCAATTGTGATGAGAATTGGCTTTTGCTCCCACTTGGTCAACCTCTAACTATGAAGGTATGTTAAGTGGATAAATCAATTTGGTTCCCCAGGTCCTAGTCAATTCTTAAGAAAAGACTAGAGTTAGGGAAATTCAAATCAATCAGCAAAGAATTCCAATTTTCAATCAACAAGAAGTTTGATAACTCAAGTGTCTCCAATTACTCAACACAAGCTAAGAATGTAAAAAGCTAAATTAAAATCATAAATATGAAATACCTCAAATTGCATTAAATAAAGAAATCAAATCTAACATGGAGTTCATAAACAAATAAAAGAGAAACTAAATTAAAAGAACATTGAACGTGAAATTGAGAAGAAGAAGAAATCCTAATCCTAAAACCTAAGAGAGAGGAGAGAGCCTCTCTCTCTAAAAACTACATCTCAATTATGAAAAGTGAGAAGTGCATAAATGTCTGAATAGATTCTCTCACTCTGTAACCTCTAATATGTGTTTTCTGGGCCAAAAACTGGGTTAAAAATAGCCTAGAAATCACTGGGGGCGATTTCTAATATATACAGGTCGCGGCTCTGTCACACGTACGCGTTGCCCATGCGTACGCATCACTTGTCTGCGGCACAATCCACGCATACGCGTGCTTCACATGTGCGCGTTGCTCAACAGCCAGGCAACTATGACAAATTATATATCGTTGCGAAGCTCCAGATGTTAGCTTTCCAACGCAACTAAAACCGCCTTATTTGGACCTCTTTAGCTCAAGTTATGATAGATTAAGTGCAAAGAGGTCCGAGCTGACAACTTTACAGTTCCTTCAGCTTCTTGTATTCCTTCCACTTTTGCATGCTTCCTTTCTATCCTCTAAGTCATTCTTGCCCTGTAATCTCTGAAAACACTTAACACACATATCAAGGCATCGAATGGTAATAAGAGAGGATTAAAAAAAGTAAATCTAAAGCCAAAGAAATATGTTTTCAATCATAGCACTAAATCAGGAAGAAAAATGTAAAACATGCAATTTATGAATAAGTGTGAGAATAGTGGATAAAATCCACTCAATTAAGCACAAGATGTACCATGAAATAGTGGTGCTTCAAATCTCCCCACACTTAAACATTAGCATGTCCTCATGCTAAGCTCAAGAGAAGCTATAAGAGTGAAGAGGAATGGTAGTATGAAATGCAACCTATCTATATGGATTCAACTATATACAAAATGCTTTTACCTACTTGGTGAAAAATAGATAAACCTTTCACGAACAAATATGAACTGGATTTCACTAATTCAAATCATAAAAATAAAGTACACATAGACTTGCAGAAGAAAATAGCTCATGAAATCCGGGAACAAAGAATCGAGTATCGAACCCTCACTGGAAGTGTATACACTCTAATCGCTCAGGTGTTTAAGATTCGATTCTCCCAATTCTCTACTAACCTTGCTTTCTAAGATTTTCTCTTCTTCTACCAATCAACAAAATTTAATGCACAAATACACATATCAAGAGGTCTTTTGGGTTGTAATGGGGTTAGGGTCAAGGTAGGATTGTATTTAGTCAAGTGGACTAAAATCTGAATCTTTAATTAGCCTAAACTTCCCACCTAACTTAAGACAATCCATTTAATCATAGTATAAAGCCTAACTACCCATTAACTATGTTTATCACATATTCATGCATCCCAAATTTTAGTACAACTCATATGCATTGTTTTCACCGTTTACTTTGGGGCATTTTGTCCCTTTTTTATTGTTCACTCTTTTTCTTTCCTTTTTCTCTTGTTTTTCTTTTTCTTTTTCTTTCCTTTTTCTTTTGTTTTTCCCAATGCATATGATTAAGGTATTGAATGCACAAACATGTCCTCAACATTTTTCACATTTTCACAAGAAGTCTAACATACTCAATTCCCAAACCAAATATTTCCAAACCCGCTTTTCCCACACTTAATTCATGAGCACTCTCACTAATCTAAGCTAACCAAGGATTCAAATTAGGGACATTATTGTTTTCTGCTTAGAGTTAATGATGTGCTAAAATAAAGAATAAAGGGGTAAAATAGGATCAACTTTGGTTTGCAAAGGATAATAAAAGGGTAAGGCCATATGGGTATGTAAGCTCAGTGAAACAAAGGCCTCAATCATATAAGTGCATGCATACATCAAATAGTGGAAATATAGAATTAAGCAAGACAAAGATCACAATTTTCGAGAGAATAAGACACACACCAAAATAAAATATATTGGTTGATAAAATACAACCAATCAAATAGTCTCAAAATCTCACTGGTTTTGTGTGTTCGAGCTCTAAAGTATGTTCCAAAATAATATTTCTTCAAACAAGTTTAACAAAAGTTTTAATTCAAATTAGTGAAATGCTAAAAAAAAGTTTCTTGAAAAAGAAATTATTACTTCAACCAGGTAGTGGTAAAATATGCACAAAATGTAACAAACATGCAATCAAACATGTAAATGCAACAATAAACTAACAAAGGAAATCCCACATTGGTATTGAGAAGGAACTAACTAACCCGTAGAAGTCGGTATCGACATCTCCACACTTAAAGATTGCACCGTCCTCGGTGCATGCTGAGATGCGCAAGTGGGTAGGTTGCTCCAACTGATGCCTTTCTCGAAAGATCGTGCAGCGGACTTGTTTATTGCTTTAGTTTGAAACTCTTCCTTTTTCCTCTTGGTGGCCATCCTGAAAGAAGAGAAAAAGGAAGGGAAAGAACCCACAAGCAAAGATATGAAAAGAAATAAAACATATGTGGGCTAATGCCAAATAATAAGGGTCTCAACTACATGGTCGCTGATGAGCGGATAATTTGTATGCTTTTTGGCATTGTTTTTAGTATGTTTTTGGTATGATATAGTTAGTTTTTAGTATATTTTTATTAGTTTTTAGTTAAAATTCACTTTTCTGGACTTTACTATGAGTTTGTGTGTTTTTCTGTGATTTCAGGTATTTTCTGGCTGAAATTGAGAGACCTGAGCAAAAATCTGATTTAGAGACTGAAAAGGACTGCAGATGCTGTTGGATTCTGACCTCCCTGCACTCGAAGTGAATTTTTGGAGCTACAGAAGCCCAATTGGCGCGCTCTCAACGGCGTTGGAAAGTAGACATCCTGGGCTTTCCAGCAATATATGATAGTCCATACTTTTCCCAAGATTTGATGGCCCAAACCGGCGTACAAAGTCACCCTCAGAAATCCCAGCATTAAACGCTGGAACTGGCACCCAAATGGGAGTTAAAAGCATGCAAGAATGCTATGAATGTCAAGATGAACACCAAGAACATTTTGAAGATCATGATGAACATCAAGAACTTATTTTTGAAAAATTTTCAAGAAAAGAAAAACATGCAAGACACCAAACTTAGAAAT
>NC_029776.3:30264771-30266031 GCF_000817695.3 Arachis duranensis
ATTTCTAATTTCAAAATCTTTTTCAAAAATCACTTTATTTCTTTCCCACTCTTCATTTTCGAAAATTAAGTAATGTTTTTCAAAAATGTTTTCAAATTTTCCACTTAATTTTCGAAAATCACTTCCCTCCTTCTCACATCCTTCTATTTATGGACTAACACTATCCCTTAATGCAAAATTCGAACTCCATCTCCTCTGACAAAGTTCGAATTTTCTACTTCTGTCTTCTACTCTTCTTTTCCTCTGACACTTCAAGGAATCTCTATACTGTGACATAGGGGATTCCACATTTCTTGTTCTCCTCTCTTTCTTATGAGCAGGAGCAAGAACAAAGGCATTCTTGTTGAGGCTGATCCTGAACCTGAAAGGACCTTGAAGAGAAAGCTTGTAACACCCTAACTACCAAAGCTCGCGCTTCCGGCTGCGCAACTCTGATAGCTCGGACATTACGACGACACTTATACTATTTAATACTAAAATATGAGCCTGTGTAAAAACTTTAAACCGCAATACCATTCCCAATAATACTTTCGTTCGATAACGTACATCCAAAGAAACCATACAACTTACAGAACCTCATAAAGAGTACATCCATATATATACATACATATACAAATAATATTACAGACATTAACCAATACAATTCCTATCCCTCTTACAGAATATATCAAGATAAAGGCGAGGGTACAATAATTAATAATCTAAGGCAATACAGAACATCACAACAATAACTAAATAAATTCTTCGTAACTTCTGCGCCCATATCCTGAAAGGAGAAAATTGTAAGGGGTGAGAACATCATCCTCGAAAGGGTTCTCAGTAGAGGGTTTTTAGGAATTACTGTAATAGGATACATGAAGATAAACCGTACCAGTGATTATTAACCATCTTATGCCTCTTTTCAAAAACAACAGTTTACAATAAACGTAAAGTCAGAAATCTTTTCTGAAAGAGGAACCGTTCAATTCTCAAAACATCAAAGCATTTCAAAAAGGTTTATCTATACTGAACCAAAATAACCTTTCATATCTTATTCCAAACCAGAACCACAAAACCGAAATCAACCATCGGTCCATCTCATTCAACCACGGCCCTAGGCCCAAACAATCCAACCACAACCAATCCACCACAATCCCAACAGAGTTCCAGTTGCAAACACAGATAGGAAGATGCAAGCACAAACAAACAGTTATTGCAAGTAGAACAATTAGCAATTAATCACATAGGCAAACCAAGTACAATATGCATACCCAAACAATG
>NC_029776.3:30269017-30272516 GCF_000817695.3 Arachis duranensis
ACGGCGTGGATGACGGGATCGGCGGCAAATTGGTAGCGCGACGGCGACAGCCCCAAGCACGGTCTCCCTCCGGGACCCAGCGACAATGCGGTGGCGGCGATAGTGGCTCCTCGCCGGCGCCGCCCTTCCCCTCTCTGCCCGATCTCCCTTCTCAAGCTCCCTCTCCTTCTCTGCTTTAGTTTCTTCCTTTCATGAAATGGGAAGCCGTGTGTTGTTGTTGTTGCTGCGCAGCATAGGCAGTAAGGAAATAGGTTGGGCTGCGCAGCGTGGAGGGAGGATGGAAGGGAATAGGTTTAGCAAAATTAGGGTTAGGGGCATTATGGTAATTTCACATAAAATTGGGAATAATATAGTAATTGAAACCCAAATTAAATCTAACACTATTTGTACATAGAAAATACTATTTGCTCATCAATTTCACAAATTATTTTCACTAAAATGCCCAAATCCAAAAATTAGAAATAATATACTTAATTTCTTCATTTTCCAAAATAGCAGTAATAATATTTAAAATATTACTTATCTAATCCAAATCATATAAAATCCTTATTATTTCATAACTATCAACTTTATACTTTAAATATAGAAAATGATCCAATAATTGTAAAATTGGATAATAATCATAACTTATCTCAAGTTCAATAAATCAAAACTTGTCTTAATTATCTTTAATAAAATAATTTCTGAAATTAAGGCTATAAATAACTATAATTTGAGACTTGATCATAAAAAGACTTTTCAAATATTCTGGGCCTTACATTCTACCCACCTTATAAAAATTTTCGCCCTCGAAAATTGATACAAAATGAAAGAAATTCCATAACAGTTCACCCTTGAACACATTCAAGGAAGAAGCAAAATATCTCAAAATATGATCATATATACGATTTTCAAATACTTTGATTGTCATAAGCATAAGGATGTAAAGGTAGGAGTGTGATTGCAAAGCAAACGTTACAAGGTAGGCTCAATGCAAAAGATAACATGGGTCAATGGTCAATCATGTGATAGAAGGGCAAAGTATCAAAGGCTATAAAACAGGATGGATTTAAAACGACGTGCTTAACCTCTGCACACTAATCTCATGTCAACCTCAAAGTTTCAACTTTCCAACTCCATCAAGCACTTTACAAACCCCAATTTCGATCACAAGCCTGACAACCACAAATCCGTTCGCATGGAACAAAACGCCCACAACTCATACGTTGCACACCTACCGCTTCAACTTCCGTATACGCATCACGTCTTAAAGAACTAACGTATCGCGTTACTACGTCTACAAATCGCACGTGATATCAGAACAATTCTCGAGTCTACTCAGAAGGATACAAGATTCTAGCAAGGAAAAATGATATCAAGGATAGTACTCATAGATTAGAAAGAATATATCCAATTCCAGATAAACAAGGATGCTCAAGTAATGAAGTTTGCTAGAAATAAATCAATTGACAACTTCAAAGATAACCCTTGGATCATAGAAGTTCAATAGGATCAACAAGAAAACCAGCGCATCAGTTTGAAACAAACTCAAACTGAGTCGATGAAATATGAGGTTTACAGAAGATAATATTTCAAACCCAAGATAAAGATCACAGAACTCAAGAGCACGATTACAAATATTTTTGAATACATTGTTTTTAAAAGAATCGAAAACTTGCAAGAAAGTCGCCTCGCAGTTTAAAAGAAGGTTAAGCAATAAACATCCTTCAAAAGAATAACAAAAACATAAACGTGGCTTTACTTTAATACAATTCCATGTTGAAACAGAACATGTAGAATTTTAAAACAAACTGTACACAGGTTTTGGCTAAGAGCAAAAGTATTTCCTCAACTATTTTGGAAGATAGTTAGGTGTACAATCTTAATCAAAAGCAATCATAAAACTTGGAAGAGAGATCGAATGCTCGTTCAAAAATTCTCAAAATCCATATTCAAACAAGCGTGTATAACATTTATAGCGAGGACAAAAGAGGAAGTTAAACTCTCTTTAGAAAAGAAATTCCGAGATAAAATTTTGCTTACAATTTGGTAAGAAAATAAGTGGTGCGTTACAAACGAACAGGTTTCCATTAAACAAGAAAACTTTTCAAAACCTCATTTAAAATAGCGCATGTCAACTTTAAAACAATTTTGTCAAAAATTGAATAATAGTTTCAATCCCAATCAAGCAACAGAAACTAAATTTCATTTAGAATTTCTTCAAAGAGACTTCAAAACTTCTTTAAAAGCTCAAAACAAGACTCCAAAAGTGTTCTTGAAATCACCATCTCAGAAGAACATTCAAGAAGTTTAAGATGTACTAAAAAGAAGTCAAGCCATGCAAAAAAAAAAAAGAATTTTAAACCAAGATAGCTCAAACAAGATCCAACGGAAAACAAAAGTCATAGAAAAAGACAACTCAATCATTAGCAATTTCTCAAAATTAAATCTTTGACTAAAAACTTTTGTAAAGATAATGAGAGGATATATAAATGATGCACTATTTTGAAATGAATCAAACTAACTCACATAAGAATGAGATTCACAAGATTGGAAAAACCAAGATCAATGGTAATGTTCACAAATTGTAAAAGATTAGTTAAAAATAAGGTCAAGTATGATATTCCTATAGATGGAAGGTTTAGTAGAGAATTTAGTCCGTTCATAGGAAGAAAGCTATGAGTCCAACACTCTCAAAAGAACAACAATGGCATAAATCATATAGCATGCTAAATCAAACTCAATTCAAAATAAGTTAAGTAAAGCTTATCAAATGAGACTCAACTGGGATAAAAGTGAAAAAGCTTTCCTTTCCAAAATTTTGAAAAATATCCAAATACCTAAGCAAATAAAGATGTGCGTTGGAACCATAGTAAAATTACTAGAAAGTCAAATTGTATCTTAAAGTAAATGTAGTTCCACAAACCAGTAAAAGCACAGGCGATGTATTAGAAATAAATAATCATTAAACTGTATGAGAAATCTTCAAGTTCCACATGTGTAGATAAGTATATATCAAATCAACAGCAACTTTTGTGAAAATTTCAAAATTAGCCGTAATCACTGTCAAATAAGAGGAAAACTGAATCAACAAGTTCTTTAAGAATGAATTCGGAACCCGGAGTTAAAAGTCACAGCACGTCAAGACAAGTTCAAAGCTATATCAAGGAATCTTGGAATCAGGAAGGACTCAAACAGAGAAAGACAGATGCAACAAGGGTTTTAAACAAGCATATGCACTTTAAGATCAAACAAGGATGCATATGAATAAAGAAATAGAGTTGAAGTATCAAACTACTTTTCAAGAGGACTAGCAAACAAGAACTTCAAGTTAGGATACGAAAGAACAGGTCAACTCGAACAAAATTCAAGACACACAACTGATTAGCCTCGAGAAATAGTTTCTAACGTTCCCAAAACCCGCGATTCGCTTTACTCAAGACTCGTATACCATCTATGATAACCCATTAGTGCTCTCATATACATAATTCACTAGTATTAAGCCGGCCAAACTTAATAT
>NC_029776.3:30272644-30272738 GCF_000817695.3 Arachis duranensis
AAGCATAGTCAGTCCATTCCTCAGGCTCTACAGGAAGAACTGCTCTGATACCATAATGTAACACCCTAACTACCAAAGCTCGCACTTCCGGCTA
>NC_029776.3:30275028-30276224 GCF_000817695.3 Arachis duranensis
TTTGCCACCCGGTTCGGGTCCCAACTAAATTGTTTCTCATTCCTTTTCAACAGCTCAAAACCAGAAATCAATTTAAAGCAAGCTAAATCCAACAATCGCCTCAGTGGCGTATCTCAAGGTACCATTTCAAAATCAACTCAATATCAATCGATATAACTCATTTCCAAAGCTTTAAAGAAACGGTTCAATAACAAATCACTCATCCAAAACCAAATCAATTAAAATGAACCAGGCTAAATTCAAAGGTACATTCGACTTTTCAAATCATCAAAGTAATTTACTCGAATCAAATCAATCATCAACGGATTAAACTCAGATTTCAAATCTTTAAAGAATCAACTTCAAACATTACATTTCACAAAGCCGCACAACAATTCAGCCCAATCAACATCCATAATCATTCGAGTCAATCAATTAATACATAAGGCAGATACAATCACTAAATACACAATATCTCACATCAGTATCCATATGTAATAATTCCAATACATAAAACATAATTTTGGAAAGCGCCCCTACCTCAAAACGCCAAAACCAGAACCCAAACGCGCCACGAGAACCCTCTCTCTTAACCGAGATCACTAACAACCGCAACCTCGGCTCCAAGCTACCCCCGCGGTAACCACAGCGACACTAATCGCAACATACAATAGCCGAACCTCAACTGATAGCAATTAATGCTGCAAAACGTCAGTATATGATAATAAAGCGGCGATTAAAGGACTCTTCCAAACAAAACGCTTACCGTACTCGAGGGAACCAAGTAGCGGCTGCACCAGTGGTGGATTCCGGCAACACCAACGTCACAGCCGGTGACCAGAACGACGGCAGCTCGCGGTAAAATCCTGACACAACCAGCCTTAGCAACAACTCTCATGGCCCATGGAGAAATTAACGGGTAAAGAAGCTGAAGCAGGGCTAGAGCTTACCATCATAAAAGACTCAGCGGCTGTTTCCGGCACAGAGGTGGCGGCAGCAAGGTTTTCCGGCGGCCAGAACAATAGCAACAGCACTAACCAAAACTGAGCAGAATCTGAATGAGTGGCAAAACCCCAGAACAGTTCCGGCTAGCTCCATTAACGGCGACCGGAACCCTTTCTGACGGCGGCGCTCAAGAGTCCGGCGACGACGACGGCACAAGCAGCGGCAGCGACGCGACGCTTCTGGCGGCGTCCATCTCTCTCGCGCGTTTCTGC
>NC_029776.3:30282942-30283185 GCF_000817695.3 Arachis duranensis
CAAGAAAATTACTGAACTCCCTCCTAGTACTCTTCCAAGCAATACAGAAGAGAATCCAAAAGGAGAGTGCAAGGCCATTAATATGGCCGAATTTTGGGATGAAGAAGAAGCAGTGAACGCCACTGAGGAAGACCTCACTGGGCGTCCACTGACCTCCAATGAGTTCCCCAATGAGGAACCATGGGAATCTGAGGCTCAAAATGAGACCATAGAGATTCCATTGGACTTACTTCTGCCATTCAT
>NC_029776.3:30283291-30283609 GCF_000817695.3 Arachis duranensis
GAAGCTAAATGACAAGTTATTTGGAAATGAGACTTGGGAGGATGAACCCCCTTTGCTCACCAAAGAACTGAATGACTTGTCCAGGCAGAAACTGCCTCAAAAGAGACAGGACCCTGGGAAGTTTTCAATACCTTGTACCATAGGCACCATGACCTTCAAGAAGGCCTTGTGTGACTTAGGGTCAAGTGTAAACCTCATGCCCCTCTCTGTAATGGAGAAGTTAGGGATCTCTGAGGTGCAAGCTGCAAAAATCTTACTAGAGATGGCAGACAACTCAAGAAAACAAACCCATGGACTTGTAGAGGATGTTCTGGTAAG
>NC_029776.3:30287043-30287255 GCF_000817695.3 Arachis duranensis
ATGCTGTTGGATTCTGACCTCCCTGCACTCAAAGTGGATTTTCTGGAGCTACAGAAGCCCAATTGGCGCGCTTTCAACGGCGTTGGAAAGTAGACATCCTGGGCTTTTCAGCAATATATGATAGTCCATACTTTGCCCAAGATTTGATGGCCCAAATCGGCGTTCAAAGTCACCTCAAGAAATCCCAGCGTTAAACGCTGGAACTGGCACCC
>NC_029776.3:30287884-30312590 GCF_000817695.3 Arachis duranensis
AGAGCATATGCAATCGTTTTCACTGAGAGGATGGGAGGTAGCCATTGACAACGGTGAAACCCTACACAAGCTTGCCATGGAAAGGAATAAGAAGGATTGGATGAAGACAGTAGGAAAGCAGAGAGACGGAAGGGAAGGCATCTTCATGCGCTTATCTGAAGTTCCTACCAATGAATTACATAAGTATCTCTATCTTTACCTTTTTGTTATTTTCGTTCATCACCATTACTATTTGAGTTTGCCTGACTAAGATTTACAAGATGACCATAGCTTGCTTCAATACTAACAATCTCCGTGGGATCGACCCTTACTCGCGTAAGGTTTATTACTTGGACGACCCAGTGCACTTGCTGGTTAGTTGTGCAAAGTTGTGTAATGCCATGGTATTGAACACCAAGTTTTTGGGGTTCATGACCGGGGATTATGAGAGTTGTGAAAAGTATTGTTCACAATTTCGCGCACCAGTCGCGACAACATGTAAGTGAGAAAATAATAGAAGCACAGGGCATGTCAACTAAAGAGCAAACAAGTCAAGGTGCACCCAAAATATTGCAAAAAATATGCAACAGTTGAGTAAGAGAATTTTAACACCAATGTGAAAACAACAAGTATAGAAAAGAAAGGGAGAAGAAAAGGAAGAAGAAAGGAAGGAGGAAAGAATAAGAAAGGAGAGAAAAAAGGAGTAAGATGGAAAACGAGACGTGATGCGTACGCGTGGGTGAGCAGAATCACAATTGACGCATAAGCGTCGGTCACGCGTACGCGTGACCTTGGTTGTGCTACTCGCACTAGGCCAGCTCCGCGTGCGCACAACTCTCTGTTTGCTTCGCGCTATGGCCAAAATTGCATGTGACGCGTGCGCGTCAGGCACGCACATGCGTGAATTATTTGAAACTGAAAATGACGCGCACGCATCAGGGACACGTACGCGTGAGTGATTTTGTGCCTCTAGCATAGTGCCAGCACCAGGCCATCACAAATTTCAGCCAAACACCTTTTTATGTCGATTTTTTTGGGTCACGCGTGCGCGTAATTGACGCGTACGCGTGAGGTGCTAGAATCGCAAATGACGCGTACGCGTGGTGTTGCTTATGCATAAAGCACACTTCCTTCACAGCTCCCACACAACTTTCTGTCCAATTTTTTTCTCAAAAAAATATTTTTTATGCAATATGCAGATGAAGATGCAAACTATATGTACTAATAATGAGAAGAGTCACTTAAAAAGAAAACTAAGAAGAGAGAAAAGAACGATCATACCATGGTGGGTTGTCTCCCACCTAGCACTTTTGGTTAAAGTCCTTAAGTTGGACATATGGTGAGCTACTTGTCATGGTGGCTTGTGCTTGAACTCATCCTGAAACTTCCACCAATGCTTGGACTTCCAATAAGCTCTATCGATACCAGGTAAATTCCTCAAGCTTTGATGGAGTTCTTCACAAGCTTTGAGCTCCCAAGATTGATCCTCATGTATTCTAGGATCCCAAATCTTGATTCTACACCCGTCTTCAAGTTGATTATCATGGTTCCATCCGGGTGTCTCGCGATTTGAATTCTCACAGAGACATCCAAACAACCTTCTAGACCCATTCAATTGAGCTCTACACCATACCTTGCACTTCAACTTGGAGCATGCAACCATATTGAACCTTGCAGGACAACTCTTCCTACTGACCATCTCCCTCTTACTCTTAAAGCCACAGAGAGCTCTAAGTTGACCATCCGTCTCCAGTAGCCCATATTCAAGTGGGAAAGTAAAGGTCAAAGATAAGAATTTTACCCACTTGAACGTTGTGTTGGATGGTAATGGCCTTGGGAGAGGTGTTTCTAATGATCTTGCAAGCTCCACTCCCTTGTGCTCTTCTTTGACAACTTCCACCTCCTTACAAGCTTCTTCAATATCAACCTCTTATTCTTGGTAGCGTTTTTCCAATTCAATCTCTTCTTCATTGTTCACCAAGGGCATGGGAGGTTGTGCTTCTTCTTCTCTAATCTCTATGTCAAGTCCAATGGGAGAGGATTCAATTGTAGATAAGGATTCATCAATGATTGTGTCCATCTCTTGATCAACCTCTTCAAAGTCTTCAACCAGGCTATGCCTTGGAGGTTGTACACCCTCCTCAACATCAATTTCAAATGTCTTTGAAGGAGGCTCTATAACTTGACTTTCCCATGGAGGTTCAGCATCTCCTAAGTCTGCAATCACTTTTTCCTCTTCAATAATTACGGCTTCCTCCAATTATTTTAGCATAAAATCGTACTCCTCCTTGATAATTTTCTTTCTATGACAACTCCCTTCAACTACTCCTTCATCTTCAAGGGTCTCTCCTATCTCCACATTTTGGGCCTCCTCTTGCTCCTCTGGAAGTAAGGTCGCGTGTAACCGATCCATTGCATCCCTAAGACGATCCTTTCTCTCTTGTTTCATGTCAATAGCATCATTAGGATCATGTTGCCCTTGGATTGATGGATACGGGTATTCTTGCACGGAGGGTGGTAGTGCACCAGAGCTTGAGGACTGAATATTCGAGGTAGAGGATTGGTCCATGCGTGATCTAAGAGCTTGAAGAGTAGAGATGAGACTAGTGATAGAGGCAAGTGTAGTATGAAGCTCTGCTTGCCCTTGGTGAATAACACCAAGGGTGTTGTCATCCAGTGGAGGTTAGGGTGGATAGGAGGGTTCATTATTTTGGAGAAAGGGTGCACGGTAGGAAGGTGGTTCTTCTTGGTAAGGGCATGGAGATGGTGAATATTGAGATGGTGGCTCATGAGAGTAATTGTGTTGGAATGGGGGTGGTTCTATGTATGGTTCATTTGGCTCATAAGTTGGTTGGTATGGTGGATATGGGTTAGGGTCATATGGAGGTGAATGGTGAAAAGGGGCTTGTGAGTATGGTGGTTCAAAGTTATGTTGAGGAGGGGGTTCATAGACATATTGTGGTGGGCATTGAGTGTCACGTAAAGGTCCACCATAACCATTATCTTGGTATGCATCATGGAATGGTTGTTGCTCGTGGTATAATGGAGGTGGTTGTTGCCAAGAGGGTTGATCAAATCCTTGTGGCTCCTCCCATCTTTGATTGTTCCAACTTTGATGCCTGTTCTCATTATAGTGCCCATTCCCTACAACAACATTGGAACCAAACTCATAGCGACAGGGGTGAGAGTTCATAGTAGAAAAGAAAAACAAAAACTAACAAAGATACGCAACTAAGTCCTAAAACCAACAAACAAGTAAAAAGAAAATATTTACAATAACCAATAATAAGGCACACATTTGCAATTCCCCGGTAACGGCGCCATTTTGACGAACAGACTTTTGCTAGTAAAGAATTCACAAAAGTAATCACGTTGTAAGTATAGTTTCTAAACCAACAAAGAATCCTTTCGTACAAAAACTTGTTTGTCACTAAAGCAAACCAAATAAAAATTAATAACCGAAGTATTTAAACCTCAGGTCATTTCTCAAAGAATTGCAAGGAGGTGTGTTTATTATTGGTTATGAGAAAAGTATCTTTTTGGGTTTTTGAAAGGTTTGAACAAGGAATGTAAATGACAAGGAAGTAAACTAATTTTCATGAAAACCCTTGCAAGGTATAAGAACTGGACATCCTATCCTAGTTATCCTTATCAACTGTGATGAGAATTGGCTTTTGCTCCCACTTGGTCAACCTCTAACTATGAAGGTATGTTAAGTGGCTAAATCAATTTGGTTCCTCAGGTCCTAGTCAATTTCTAAGAAAAGACTAGAGTTAGGAGAATTCAAATCAATCAGCAAAAAATTCCAATTTTCAATCAACAAGGAGTTTGATAACTCAAGTGTCTCCAATTACTCAACACAAGCTAAGAATGTAAAAAGCTAAATTAAAATCATAAATATGAAATACCACAAATTGCATTAAATAAAGAAATCAAATCTAACATGGAGTTCAAAAACAAATAAAAGAGAAACTAAATTAAAAGAACATTGAACCTGAAATTGAGAAGAAAAAGAAATCCTAATCCTAAAACCTAAGAGAGAGGAGAGAGCCTTTCTCTCTAAAAACTACATCTCAATTATGAAAAGTAACTAATGAGAAGTGCATGAATGTCTGAATGGATTCCCCCACTCTGTAGCTTATAATCTGTGTTTTCTGGGCCAAAAACTGGGTCAAAAACAGCCCAGAATTTGCTGGGTGCGATTTCTGATACGTACAGGTCGCGGCTCTGTCACGCATACGCGTCGCCCACGCGTATGCGTCACTTGTTTGTGGCACAATCCATGCATGCGCGTCGCCCAACAGCCAAGCAACTATGACAAATTATAAATCGTTGCGAAGTCCCGGATGTTAGCTTTCCAACGCAACTAGAACCGTCTCATTTGGACCTCTGTAGATCAAGTTATGATTGATTGAGTGCGAAGAAGTCCGAGCTGACAGCTTTACAGTTCCTTCAGCTTCTTGTATTCCTTCCACTTTTGCATGCTTCCTTTCCATCCTCTAAGCCATTCCTGCACTGTAATCTCTGAAAATACTTAACACACATATCAAGGCATCGATTGGTAATAAGAGAGGATTAAAAATAGTAAATCTAAGGCCAAAGAAACATGTTTTCAATCATAGCACCAAATCAGGAAGGAAAATGTAAAACATGCAATTTACATGAATAAGTGTAAGAATAGTGGATAAAATCTACTCAATTAAGCACAAGATGTACCATGAAATAGTGGTGCATCAGTAGATACCACTTGTTCATGTTGAAAACTTGTAGCATCATCTTTGAATATTTTAAAATTTCTTGCAATCTCTAGCAATTCTAATTCAAATTGAATTCTTCAACTTGGTTATTGAAAATTGATAAACTTAGTCTAATTTTCTTTCAACACAAGGTAGTGGTGGCCCTCCTTTCTCTTATTTTTTGCTTTTTCTCTCTTTCATTTCTCTTTTTTTTCTACTTACTCTTTTTGTAACATCATTACTATCAGAATATCACGCTTACGGCTGCGCCACTCTGATAGCGAGAAGTATTACGATGACTTCATATACTTAATAATAAAATAGGAAAATTTAACTAAAAATCGTATTGCTGTTTTCTTTAAAAAAATGGAAAAACTTTTTCTTGAAAATAAACAAGCGTATACATATATACAAAACTTCTTGGTCAAGCAACTTACAAATATTATATACAGACATGTCATTACAGTCACGACTCATATCCCTCATACAAGGATATAATAATAAAGGTGAGGATCAATAATATATGTATACAACACAAAAATTAGCATATCTAAGAGCTTAACAAAACTCCGCCAGCTTCTTAGTCCATCCTGAAAAGAAAAGTCTGTAGGGGGTGTGAACATTGTCCTCGCAGGTTCTCAATAGAGGATTTAAGAAGATATTTTAAATAAAACTATTTTCAATCACAATGATTCGTCAATTCATAGTCCAAATTCAAAACTCATATTTTTCTTATAAAAATTTCACACAAAATAACATTCCATACATTTCTCCACTTACTAAAAAATCATTTTAACCAAAACTTACCACTAATCCAACCAATCATGGCCTTCGGCCACAATAAAATCAACCCGGCCTCCGGCCCAAATCAAAATAAATCACCATCAAAATTCAAACCCAAAATAGAATCCATCACATGCACAAACAATGCAACGCAAACACAATCAGAGAGCAATTACAGCAAGTACATGATGCATGAAAACTTGTCTCTCAACAAATTTTCCCTCGACAAGTATACCGAATTGTCGTCAAGTAAAACTCACAATAGAGTGAGGTCGAATCCCACAAAGATTGATTGGTCAAGTAACTTTAGTTAGAAGAATATGCTAGTTGAGCTAAATAGAAATTAGATTGAGAACTTGCAGAAATTTTAAATAACTGGAAAGTAAATAACAGAAATTAAAGTGCAGAATCTTAAATGGGGATTTGGGGTAATGAGCATGAAAATAAATGGTAGAAAGTAAAGAGAATGGGTAAGATCAGAAATGGGGAAATCATTGGGTTCAGGAGATGTTGCATTCTCCGGATCAAGTTCATTCTCATCTCTTCCTCAATCAATGCATTCATTGATCTCCTTGGCAATCTTAAGTGATTGGATCCCAATTCCTTGGCAATCCAATCTCTCTAAGCTTCAACAATTGCCCAATTCCTCGATTTGATTGCTCATGGGAAGAGATGAAGTGTGGTCACTGATTATACTACATGTATTTCCAAATCAAAGTGTTGGGAGGATTACATGTCACTATATCCGCCCAAACCCCAATTTGGTCCAACATGAGAAAGCATTTCTAGCATGATCTCCTCATCATTTTTCCAAGGCTCAAAGGAGATCCAATTATGGAGAGTTTCTTTTCCAAGACAACTAACCAATTGAATTAAGATCGAAAGCTTTCTAGTAGGGTCAAGAGAAAAGAAAGAATAAGAAGAATGAAAAATATAATTGATCCATCAAATTACAACAGAGCTCCCTAACCCAATGAAAGGGGTTTAGTTGTTCATAGCTCTAGAAATAAAAAATAGCAGAAAAGAAGAATCCATGCTAAAAGTGCAGAAAAGTAAATCTACAGAGAGTAATTCCCAAAAGTGCCAAGCTTCTCTATAGTTCAAAACTACTCCTATATATACTACTCCTCTTGATCTTCTAGTGAGTTCTTCAAGTCTTGGATGTGGGCTATGGATCTTGAGTTGAAGCAGTTCTCATCTTTAGTGGGCCCATCTTATAGAGAAATATGAATTAGGCTTGGGTATTTAGTGAGATTTAACGTTGAGTGCCATTGTGGGTTCGAGAATGTTAGGGGCATTCACTTTTTCCACTAACGTTCCACCCTCATGTATCCACGTTAAATCCAACGTTAGTGGTCTTAACGTGACCACTAACGTTGCCTTTTCAATTTTTGGCCAACGTTATTGGGACTCACTTTTCCCAATAACGTTGGCTTGTACCCCTTCACGAACGTTAGTGGGAATCACTTTTCCCATTAACGTTGCTTGATCCCTTTTGTTCCTACGTTAGAGTTCATGTTAGTGTAGCTAACCTGACTCTTAATGTAGGTGTTTTTCACCTTCGAGAGCGTTAGTGACACTCACCTTTGTCACTAACACTCCAAATGCCCAAATTTTCCACGTTGGAACTCACGTTAACTAAGTTAACGTGGCTCTTAACGTAGTTGTGGTGCCATCTTCCAACGTTAGTGACAAAAGTGAGTGTCACTAACGTTGGCTCTTTGATCTCAACTCCATGTTAACTTTTACGTTAATGGTCTTAACGTGAAAGTTAACGTAGGCAATGCTAGTTGGTCCAACGTTAGTGACAAAAGTGAGTGTCACTAATGTTGTCTTTTGTTTTCCTCTTCCACGTTAGAGTTCACGTTAACTAAGTTAACGTGACTCTTAACGTGGATCATTGCCAAGTTCTCCAACGTTACTGGTGTTCACTTTTACCACTAACGTTGGAGGAAAACGTTATTGGTGTTCACGTTTTCTCTTAACGTTGGAGTTCCCTTTTGTTTCTACGTTAATTACCACGTTAACTTAGTTAACGTGGCAAGTAACATGAGCTATGGATGGCTTCGCAGGCGTTATTGGTGATCACTTTTCTCATTAACGTTGCAAACTTTTTACCTTTCCACATTAGTGTTCACCTTTTCAAATCCATTTCTCTTTCATAAAAATCCTTTTCACCAAAACAAAAGTCTCAAATCAAATTCAACAATCCATTCTTTAATTCCGTTTAAAAACCCTAAAATACGTAACTCTTAGAATTTCATAGAACTTTTGGCAACATCTCCCCTAAAACTTAGACTTGCCTCCTTTCAAGGGTCCTAACCAAACCATTTCTTAAACTTTTTCAACGGGTTCAAAACATAATCATTTTCCAATCAAACAAAATTCAAACTTTCAAATATCAAATTGTTACCGAATCTCAAATCATTTCCATAATCAAATCATTTTTAATATCAAATTATTTTTATAATAAAACATACGAATCAGATTTTCAATAAACCATTTTGCAACAACTCAACTCGAGGAAACCAGCAAAATCCAGATTTCAAGCAACCAATCCCATCAATCATAATAAGTCAGCCATAATTATCAAAACACGTTCAAACACTCAATAATCATTTTATCACAATTCATAAATCAATCCAACAATCACCAACTCAACCAAATCAGTCAGATAAATATTCACCTCCATCCAAAACAGTTCAGTTCAATCTATAAAACTCATAAAACCATAAAAATTTATTTTTCATATTAATATCAACTTGTAACAATTCTTTAAAGTAAAATAAGTTTAAGAAAAGCAACCCCTACCTTAAATAGTCAAAATCTGAAAGCTATACAGCGCATCAAAAATGTCTTTTTCTTGGCACGCAACAGCGGTAGTCACAACCACAACTTCATTCCACCTCCCAACAACCGCCGCGATTCTAATCACTACATGAAACCTTAAAAACTCAATCCTATTGCAATAACGCTACAATTTTCTCAGCAACATATAATAGAAATAGTGACTAAAAGGATTCGGAACAAGGAACAGCTTATCAGACTTACGAACAATCAAGAAAATGGAGCAGCGGCAGCTCCAATGACGACGTAGCGACTTGGTGACGACGTACTAGCCCCTCTTTCTCGCATGAAACAACGCTAATATCCACCACCGTCTCTCCTCTAGTCAGACCTAAAGAGTGACAATGGTAGCTTCTAACGGATTCGATGGTGACGACTCATGAGGAGGACGACGACAGTGCAGATGGCAGCAGTAACAACGTCAACCTAGTAGCAGTAACTCCTTCTTGCGCGTCCTCTTCCCTGCCCTGTCCGGTGATGATGATGGCGACGATGGAGGCTCCGCGACGACAACAAGGCGCGGTGACCGGGCGATACTGCTCTGACGGCGGTGTGGGTCTCCTTCCTCCTCCTCTCTTCGATCACATTGCTCCATCTTTTCGCGGTGGCCATTTGCTCCCACGTGCGATAAGTTGGCGGCGGATCGGCGGCAGCAAAGCCTCCCCCTCCCTTGCTTCTTCTCCATTCAGCTCTCTCTTCCCCCTTCTCTCTTGGCTTTCTTTCTTTCTTTCTTATCTTTGTCTGTGTGTGCGGCAGTGAGGAGAAAAAATGTGAGGGTTAGGGTTAGTTAAAATTTGGATTTTGATTTGGGAATTAGGGTTTGGGTAGAGTATTAATTTAAAATCAAATTTAATCCAACATAATTAACTTTAAAGTTATTATTTATTTTTCAACCTACAAATATTTTTAATTAAGTACTCTAATTTAAAATTAGAGATAAATAAATAATTTTTTTAGTTCATAAAAATTAATCAAAACTTTCAATTATTTAATTTAAATGATATAAAATTCTCATTATTTTTAATTATGAAAATTTTCAAATTATAATTAAGAAATTATCTAAATAATATAAAAATCTTTAAAAATATACTCTTGAATAAACAATATAAATCATAAATAATTTATTATTAAATTTTCAAAAGTTCGGCATCTTACACTTTTCTTTTCCTTCTTTCTTTTTTTTCTCTTTTTCTGAGTATTTTGGATGTGGAGCTACACATGTAGGAGGAAGAAACATTAAAAAAATTGTCTATAAAAAATATTTTCAAATAAAAAAAGTTTTATATCTATTTAAAGAAGAAGATGTATCTCATTATTTTATAACATATTTTAAATATATTAAAAACGAAAGATACTCAAATTTTTTATTTTTACTCATTAAAATTCTTTATGATTAAATATTATATCTACTTTAAAAATATAATTTAACATAGAGAATTTTTTTAAAATGTAGATTTAATATTTTCTTTCTACGATTTATAAATGTTGTTTGGTAATTTTTATGAATAAAAATATTTCTTTTGTTAAAAAATAAAAAATAAAAACCTTATTGCAAACTCCTCTCCCATTCCACAATAGTATATTTCCACTATCTATAACAAACACTGAAAAATGACAGATCCCTATCAACAGCCTTAATCCGCCATAATAGAGTCATTTGATGCGTCAATTAGGTTTATTGGATGCCTATAGGCCCTACATGCAGTCTAAAAGTTTGATTATTGGTTCGTATATCAAAGTTTTCAAATACAGTACCTAATCTCTTTCTTTAAGCAAATTATTGTTATTACTATTAATAATGACCCCTTTTAAAATATTCTCTATGTCATTATCTATAGAGATGGTGAGTGGTGATCATTGGCAAATGCATTAAGTAATTTAGAATTGGGTCGGGTTATCTCTTTCAACGACTATGAGTTTGTGCTACTTTGTAGAATTATTATATGTAAGATTAAAATGTCAATAAATTAATTTCAAGTTTAAAATTGATAATTTAAAATAAGTACAAATTTAATATTTTTAAAAATTGAATTTTATTTGCAAATTTTTTGAACCTTATACCAATTTGTTAATAATTATAAAAAATAAACATAGAAAAATTTGTTAACTAAAATATATCTTTAAATATCACAAATTTATTTATGTTCTTACATCTAATTAAGTTGCAGCGTTATAACTTTTCAATAACTAGAGTGATAGTTAGGAGTAGTAAACGGGTCCAAATTTGTCGGACCGGCTTGCGTAACCTGCCAAAAAGGCGGGCCGCACTTAAAATTTAAAATCGTCAAATTTAAAAAAGTCCGTCTAATTCGTACCCGCTAATCCATGGGCTTTGGGGGGCTTCGACGGGGTGAGGTGGATTTCTCCGGCGGGCCAAGCGTTTTTTTGTTAAGGCCGTTTTTTTATAAATTTCTGTGATATTAATCTACAAGAGGATGAAGATGATAATTGAAGATATTTTAAATTATATTTTGGATTATGTTTTATTTTTGATTAATTATAAACTTGAACATGTTTAATTATATGTTTTAGAAATATTTGTTTTACTTTGGGCAATGATAATTTTATTATTTTATTTTAAAAATTTAATTTATGATTGTGTTGATTACATATTTATAATTATAAAGAATTTAATATTTGTGAATTTAAAAATTATAAATTTTTTAATATTTTTAAAAATTATAAATTTATTAAAATAATTATAAAATTATATATATTATTTAATATTTAACCATTTACAAAAAAAATTTTTACGAATTTGGCCTTGATCTGCTAACCCACCATTAAATAGAATAGGAGAAGAATTCAGGATCAACTCATCAATAGTGAATTAGTGATGGTTTACATCATCATAATTTATAATTATATTTATTTTTTTTATATTTTATACAAATATAATTTGTCAATACTTCCGGGCAGGCATGCGCACCTATCCTTTTCTCATAGTCACTCATGCAATTTTCGGTGCTGAAATCAAACAAGAAAAAAAAAAAGATATAAAAGCAAAACCCTATCTAACTCGAGAAAAAAACAACAAAAGCAGAAGTCTTTTCTAAAAGGAACTTCTATTAAATCGGAACACACTGAATATGCCACGACTAATGGTGGCTTTGGCCTCATCACTTTTCCTCCATGTCACCACATCTTATCTATTTTCTTCCACCTTTATGATAACCATAAGTTACTTATCATCCTAATCTTTTATTATTTAGGTTCATATTTTTTTTAATTCCCACTTTTCATCTACTAATTGACTATTTGTTGATTCAACTATGCTAAATAATTAACACAGAATCAACTTCAGCCAACTCCTATTTAAATTATATTTTAAGATTTATAAAAAAAATCAACAATATACTAAAAAAATATATATTCAAAAAAACATTTAAATTATATGAAAAAAATTTAAATTAATCTAAAAAAATTTAAATCACATTAAATTTATTGTTAAAGAATTATAAATATTTCTTTTTTTTTATAGAAAAACATCGGCATCCTAAACTCCAATATATTTTTTACTAAAGAATAAAAAACATCCACAATATACCAAAAAATATCTAAATTAATATCCACTTTACATAAAAAAAACATCCACAATATACTAAAAAAATTTCAAATTATACTCAAAATTCAAATTTTTTCATATCAAAAGTTCTAAATCAAATCGAAAGAAGAAGACCAACGACGGCAGAGAACGGGATATGAGGGCGGGGTGTGAGTGCGCGTTCGTGAATGGCAGTGTGTAACATCCTCATATACAAATCCTTATGCTCGAGTTATAAGTTAATAATAATAAGGTGGTACGACTCAAGGTGGATATATATATATATATAATTGAAGGAACTTATTAAACAAGAATACTAAATATGAGTAAATTAAAAATCGCAAACAAAAATACTCTCGTATCGAAAAAAAAGAATGAAGCGCATATATATATAATAGCCATTAGTCACGACTCGCGAAGTTTAGGTCGGTTAGGGTTACATAATTAAAACAGCTGACGACAGTGTTTTCTATCTCTCCTAAAGGTACATCATGGCCTCTATAGGCAAGTTTCAAACTAAATATATACATACATCATGTTACAGGTTTTCCAAAATAAAAGGAGAAATTCTTAATAAAGTATAAAACAGCACCAAAATAGACTTTGCCATCATCCAAACGAATTCAGCTCACTGCTGAGTACCAGGACCTGCATATGAAAATTAAAAAATATATACGGAATGAGAACCCCCAACCCATAGGTTTTTAGTACGATAAAAATGTCAAATAAATACAATGCACTATAACATGGACTCACTAAGTATTCCTAAGCTCCATACCTCAACATATTCATCCTAATTTCTTACTAGTCCATAACTAGGCAACTGTTAGAAGGGATACTAAATCTAATCTATCTTTCTCATCTTTCCCAACTTTTAAGACTTCCAATAAAACAACACTCAGCGTTAGACGACACCAGCATAAGAGACCTCTCAGGTGTTCAAGCATAAGCAAAGCAGACAAATAAATACACAAGTAATTTCAAGTAAAGCATTTAGCATATAGACATTTAAGATGCACAACTAGTCAAGCCAAGATAAGAATAGCAAACCCAACCAAGTTAAATTAACACAAATAATGTATGCCTGTCCTATGGCTAATGAACTCATCTGTCGATTATACAGCCAACCCAATATGTCCTGGTAGCTAACTTTGGATAATCCCTGCGTGCGCACATCTCTCAAGAGAAATCACTTCGTCTTGGAGGATAAAATCCGAAAAGGTTTAAGTGTCGACGACACTTACGAAGAATGGTCAACAAACCAAAAACAAGTAGAATCACTCTACTATGGCAAGTGGAATTCAAATGCCTTGCAAAACAAGTATCTTATACCCTTTTTACTAGCATTTTCTAGTTATTTTTAGTTATATTTTATTTACTTTTACTTGATTTTAGTGCAAAAATTCTATTTGGATGCTACTTTGAGTTGTCTTGGTATTTTTATGATTTCAGGTGCAATTCGGAGTAATTTGACAGAGTTTGGAGCAAAAAGAGAAAATGCTGGCAACAACCTCGCTGGGCGCTAAACGCCCAGCTGGCGTTTAGCGCCAGCAAGGGATTAGAATCAGAAGCATGCCACTCCCCCTAGGGTGTTTAACGCACATCTCTGGCATTAAACGCCAGCAAGCAGTCCGAATCACACTTATTTGGGCCTCCAATTGGACTTAGCACTTCTTTGTTTTCTTTTATTTTCTTTTTATAATTTTTATTTACAAATAATATTTTTTAGGTCTAGCATTAATTATTAGCTTAGTATTTAAAGGAAAAGATCATTGTTGTTTAGGATATTCTTCCTTCCACATGTTTTCAGAACCCTAGTTTCTCTGTAAGTCATGAGCAACTAAACCTCCTTGGTTAAGGTTAGGAGCTCTATTTATTTCTATGGATTAAAATTATTTCTATTTTAATTTATGTTTGATTCAGTTCTTTTTCATTCTTAATCTTATGAACTAGGTAGAACGAGAGTGTGACCCTTTTCTACATGAGTTCTTCTGATTCTCGAGAGAGTTATCTCGCTTGAACTACAACTTGAAAACAAATTCCTTTTAAATCACTAATTACATGAACTCAATTGGATATGTGACATATAATCCTGTTAGTTTTGGGTAATTAGGGTTTTCGTGGTGCTAAACTAGTTTTTGGAACTTCACCTTCTACTAAGAATTAAGTGACCACAAGAGTGGCAGTTAATGAAGGTTACAGGAGGCTAAATCACTAAGAGATTATGGTTTAGAAATTTATGGTTTGCCATGAATGAATCACTCATTGTTAAAATAGTTGGTAAGATATTTTAATCCAGAAAGATAAACTTCTTTGAGTCCTTAACTGTTTTCTTATACTGTCTCTACACCAACTGTTTATCTGCTTTCTTTACTTTCTTTTTTATTGTTTATGCATTTTTACCATCTACAAACCCCTTTTCTGATTCGCCTAACTAAGTCCAACCAGACAACCATTGCTTGCTCAGTACGACAATCCTCGTGTGATCGACCCTCACTCACCTGAGGTATTACTTGGATGACCCAGTGCACTTGCCGGTTAACTTTGTGAAAATCCTAAATTGTGCACCAAATTTTTGACACCATTGTTGGGGATTATTTGTGATTGACAACAACCAGTTGTCTTGTTGCATAGATTAGGTATTTTTTTATTAGTTTTTGTTTAGTTACTTTTTCTTTTCATTCTTCGAATTTTTATTATTCTTCTTTATTTTCAAATTTTTATTTTCTTTTAGTTTCAGATTTTAAGTTTGATGTCCCTTTAGTATTTTTTTCTTTTTAAATTTTGAAAATTTTTTAATGCTTTTTTTAATTTTGAAAATTTTTAGCTTATTTTTGCATTCTTATTTTCAAATTCTTTTAGTAAATTGTTTAGTTTAACTTATTTTATTTCTTTTACATAGGATATCTCACTGGGAGCTCTCTATACTCTGACATAGAGACTCCTACCTTTTCTTTGTCTCTTGTTTGTTTATGAGCAGAAACAGGGACAAGGAACCCCTTATTGAGTTTTATTCTGAACCTGAGAGGACCTTGAGGCGGTGTTTACAACAAACCAAAGCTTACAAAGCCAGAGAGAATCTTAAGAAGACTTTTGAGAAGGAAGCTGAAGAGCCCACTATGGCCGCTAATGGTGGAAACGTGAACGCTAGGGAGCAAGCAAGGATAGTTCTTGGCTCATACGCTGCACCCATTCCTGACTTCTATGTGCGCAGTATAGCTGTACCTACCATTGGTGCAAATAATTTTGAGCTTAAGCCTCAACTGATCACTCTGATGCAGCAGAATTGTCAGTACCATGTACTTTCGTAGGAGGATCCCAACAAATTCATCTCTAACTTCCTTCAGTTCTGTGATACTGTGAAGACGAACGGAGTGAAAATTGAGGTATACAAGCTCATGATCTTCCTTTTTGCTCTCAACCCAAGGAGAGAATGGACATGTAGGATAAGGTGGTCACAGTGTTTTTGACCAAATTTTTTCTACCTCAGAAGCTGACCAAGTTGAAAGTAGATGTCCAAGCCTTCAGGCAAAAGGATGGAGAGTCCCTCTGTGAAGCCTGGGAGAGATTCAAGCTGATGATCAGGAGGTGCCTTCCTGACATGTTTTCTGAGTGGACCAAGTTGCACATCTTTTATGATGGCCTTTCTAAAATGGCCAAGAGGTCATTGGATCACTCTGTAGGTGGATCCCTACACATGAAGAAGACGCCTGAAGAGGCGAATGAGCTTATTGAGATGGTTACCAACAACCAGTATTTATACACTTCTGAGAGGAACCCTGTGAACAGTGAAACTACTCAGGAGAAAGGAGTCACGGAGGTGGACACACTGGATGCCATTCTGGCTTAAAACAAGCTGATGTCTTAGCAGATTAGTATGATCTCTCAGCACTTGACCGGGATGTAAGTTTTAGCTATCAACACTCAAGATGTATCCTATGACGTGACTGGAAGCTACACCCAAGGGGACGCTTATGACATTGCTCAGCCCATCATGGAGGATGTTAATTACATGAGAAATTCCTCTAGAAATCCCAAGAATAACCCTCTATTTGAATACCTTTAATCAGGGATGGAGGAATCATCCTAACTTTGGGTGGAGGGAGCAGCAGTAGAAGCCCTAACAGAGCTTCAAACAATGAGGGTGGAACTAATTAGAATAGGTTCAACATCAAGCAATTCCAACCCTCTAAGTAGTAGCAAGAGTCCTCTCAGAAACACAGTTTCTCTGACTAAGCCACAATAGTCTCTGAGCTTTCCAAGACCACTCATAGCTTCATACAAGAGACTAGATCTTCAATTCGGAATTTGAAAGTTTAAGTGGATCAGTTGAGTAAGAGGATACCTAAGAGACCTCCTAAAACTCTTCCAAGAAATACAGAGGTAAATCCAAGGGAAGAGTGCAAAGCCCTCACCATGGGCAAGGAGGTGGAGCTTGAAAAGGAGCATGCTACTGAGGATTTAGAGGAGAAAAAGGGTCAAGAATAGACTGGAAGTACACTAGTACACACCCCAGTAGCGGTGAAGGAGCCTGAAGTACAACATGGTGCGCGAAATTTGAACTCACACAACTGAACCGGCAAGTGCACCGGGTCTTCCAAGTAATATCTCAGGTGAGTGAGGGTCGATCGCACAATGATTGTCAAATTGAGCAAGCTGTGTTTATCCATGCAGATCTTAGTCAGGTAAAATGAAAGGTAGTGGTTGTTGTAAGCGTATGAAATAAACAATCAATAAAGAAAATACGTAGAAACAATGATGAGGAATCGGTTAAGGCCTCGAAGATGTCTATCCTTCCGGATTGATACTTCTTACTGTCTACTTTATCAATGAGTGATTCATTCAATGGCAAGGTTGTAAGTGATTAAAGCCGGGGCTAGTGGTCATTAATCTCCTCTGATCCATATCAAATGCAAGTGCTAATGGACATTCAATCTGAACAAGGGTGAAGCTCATGCAATGTAATCCCTAGTGATCCTATTCAAAACGCAACAAATAAGGTCAGATCTTGTAGATCGGAGAATGATGCCCAGTATTCTAGCCTTAACGCCACAGAGACCTCAATTACCCATGACTAACGAGATTTTATGTCACATATCCCAATTAGCCTAGATACTCTCTTAGAACCTGTGATATATTCTCAAGCTACAGCTCAATACTATCTGGCTAAGTGGAATCACTCAACTATGCCAAGTGGAATCACTCAAAAGCTTTGCAAAACAAGTAGAATCACTCTACTGCTGATGCGTTAACATTTTATACCCTTTTTACTAGCATTTTTTAGTTGCTTTTAGTTAGAATTTATTTACTTTTACTTGATTTTAGTGTAAAAATTCTCTTTGGACGCTGCTTTGAGTTATCTTGGTGTTTTTATGATTTCAAGTGCAATTCGGAACAATTTGGCGGAATTTGGAGCAAAAAGAGAAAATGCTGGCAACACCCTCACTAGGCGCTAAACGCCCAGCTGGCATTTAGCACCAGCAAGGGGTCAAAATCAGAAGCGTGCCACTCCCCCTAGGGTGTTTAACGCACATCTCTGGCATTAAATGCCAGCAAGCAATCTGAATCACACTTATTTGGGCCTCCAATTGGATTTAGCACTTTTTTGTTTTATTTTATTTTATTTTTATAATTTTTATTTTCAAATATTATCTTTTAGGCCTAGCATTTATTATTAGCTTAGTATTTGAAGGAAAAGTTCATTGTTGTTTAGGATATTCTTCCTTCCACACGTTTTTAGAGCCCTAGTTTCTCTATAAGTCATGAGCAACAAAACCTCCTTGGTAAAAGTTAGGACCTCTGTTTATTTCTATGGATTAAAGCTATTATTCTTCTATTTTAATTTATTGATTGATTCAATTCTAAGGATTGTTTTCATTCTTAATCTTATGAACTAGGAGGAACGAGAGTGTGACCCTTTTCTACATTAGTTCTTGTGATTCTCGAGAGAGTTATCTCGCTTGAACTACAGCTTGAAAATAGATTCTTCTTAAATCACTAATTACGTGAACTAATTCGGATATGTGACATATAATCCTCTTGGTCTTGGGTAATTAAGGTTTTCGTGGTGCTAAACTAGTTTTTGGAACTTCACCCTCTAATCAGAATTAAGTGACCACAAGAGTAGCGGTCAATGAAGGTTACAGGAGGCTAAATCACTAAGAGATTAGGATTTAGAGATTTATGGTTTGCCATGGAATGAATCACCCATTGCTAAAATAGTTGGTAAGACATTTTAATATAGAAAGATAAACTTCTTTGAGACCTTAACTGTTTTCTTATGCTATTTCTACACCAAACTGTTTATCTGCTTTCTTTACTTTCTTGTTTATTGTTTATGTATTTTTACCATCTACAAACCCCTTTTTTGATTCGCCTAACTAAGTCCAACCAGACAACCGTTGCTTGCACAGTACGACAATCCTCATGACATCGACCCACAATCACATGAGATATTACTTGGATGACCTAGTGCACTTGCTGGTTAATATTGTGAAAATCCTAAACTCCGCACGAAGTTTTTGACACAGTTGCCAGGGATTATTTGTGATTAACACCTACCAGTTGTCTTGTTGCTTAGATTAGGTATTTTTTTTATTAGTTTTTGTTTAGTTACTTTTTCTTTTTGTTCTTCAAATTTTTATTATTCTTCTTTATTTTCAAATTTTTATTTTCTTTTAGTTTCAGATTTTATGTTTGGTGTCCCTTTAGTGTTTTTCTTTTTAAATTTCAAAAATTGTTTAATCTTTTTCTTTTTAATTTTGAAAATTTTTAGCTTATTTTTGATTTCTTATTTTCAGATTCTTTTAGTAAATTGTTTACTTTAATTTATTTTATTCTTTTACATAGGATATCTCACTGGGAGTTCTCTATACTCTGACATAGAGACTCCCACTTTTTCATTGTCTCTTGTTTGTTTATGAGCAGGAACAGGGAGAAAGAACCCCTTCTCGAGTTTGATTCTGAACCTGAGAGGACCTTAAGGCGGCGTTTGCAACAAACCAAAGCTTACAAAGCCGGAGAGGATATCAAGGAGACTTTTGAGAAGGAAGCTGAAGAGCCTACTATGGCCGCTAATGGTGGAAACGCGAACGCTGGGGAGCAAGCAAGGAGAGTGCTTGACTCATACACTGCACCCATTCCTGACTTCTATTGGCGCGGTATAGGTGTACCTACCATTGGTGCAAATAATTTTGTGCTTAAGCCTCAACTGATCACTCTGGTGCAGCAGAATTGTTAGTACCATGTACTTTCGCAAGAGGATCCCAATAAATTCATGTCTAACTTCCAACAGATCTGTGATACTGTGAAGACAAATGGAGTGAACCTGAGGTTTAGAAGCTCATGATCTTCCCTTTTTCTCTGATGGATAGAGCAAAGAAGTGACTTGACTCTCAGCAAAAGGAGAGCCTGGACATGTGAGATAAGGTGGTCACAGGATTTCTGACAAAATTTTTTCCACCTCAGAAGCTGACCAAGTTGAGGGTGGATGTCCAAACCTTCAGGCAAAAGGATGCAGAGTCCCTCTGTGAAGCCTGTGAGAGATTCAAACTGATGATCAGGGGGTGCCCTCCTGACATATTTTTTGAGTGGACCAGGTTGTACATCTTTTATGATGGCCTTTCTAAAATGGCCAAGAGGTCATGTGATCACTTCGCAAGTCGTTCTCTACACATGAAGAAGACGCCTGAAGAGGCGAATGAGCTTATTGAGATGGTTGCCAACAACAAGTTCTATACACTTCTGAGAAGAACCCTGTGAATAGTGAGACTACTCAGAAGAAAGGAGTCACGGAGGTGGACACACTGGATGCTATTCTGGATTAAAACAAGCAGAAGTCTCAATAGATTAGTATGATCTCTCAACACTTGACTGGGATGTAAGTTTCAGCTATCAACACTCAAGATGTATCCTATGACGTGACTGGAAGCTACACCCAAGGGGACGCTTGTGACATTGCTTAGCCCACCATGGAGAATGTTAATTACACGAGAAATTTCTCTAGAAATTCCAACAATGACCCTCTATTCGAATACCTTTAATCAGGGATAGAGGAATCACCTTAACTTTAGATGGAGGGAGCAGCATCAGAATCCCTAACAAAGCTTCAAACAATCAAGGTGGAACTAATTAGAATAGGTTCAATAGCAAGCAATTCCACCCCTCTAAGCAGCAGCAAGACTCCTCTCAGAAACACAGTTTCTTTGACTTAGCCACAATAGTCTCTGAGCTTTCCAATACCACTTAAAGCTTCATACAAGAGACTAGATCTTCAATTCGGAACTTGGAAGTTCAAGTGGGTCAGTTGAGCAAGAGGATACCTAAGAGACCTCCAAACACTCCTCCAAGAAATACAGAGGTAAATCCAAGTGAAGACTGCAAAGCCCTCACCATGGGCAAGGAGGCCGAGCTTGAAAAGGAGCATGCTACTGAGGATTTAAAGGAGTGAAAGACTCAAGAGGAGACTAGAAGTACACTAGTACACACCCAGTAGTGGTGAAGGAGCCTGAAGTACAGCATGGTGCACGAAATTTGAACTCACACAACTGAATCAGCAAGTGCACCGGGTCGTCCAAGTAATATCTCAGGTGAGTGAGGGTCGATCCCACGAGGATTGTCAGATTGAGCAAGCTGTGTTTATCCTGCAGATCTTAGTCAGACGAATAGAAAGGTAGTGGTTGTTATAAGTGTATGAAATAAACAATCAATAAAGAAAATACCTAGAAACAATGATGAGGAATCGGTTAAGGCCTCGGAGATGTCTATCCTTCCAAATTGATACTTCTTACTGTCTACTTTAACAATGAGTGATTCATTCAATGGCAAGACTATAAGTGATTAAAGCCGAGGCTAGTGGTCATTAATCTCTTCTGATCCCGATCAAATGCCAGTGCTAAAGGTCATTCAATTTGAACAAGGGTGAAGCTCACGCAATGCAATCCCTAGTGATCCTATTCAAAACGCCATAGATAAGGTCAGATCTTCTAGAATGGAGAATGATGCTCAGTATTCGAGCCTTAATGCCACAGAGACCTCAACTACCCATGACTAATGAGATTTTCTGTCACATATCCAAATTAGCCTAGATACTCTCTTAGAACATGTGATGTATTCTCAAACTGCAGCTCAATACTATCCGGCTAAGTGGAATCACTCAACTGTGCCAAGTGGAATCACTCAAATGCTTTGCGAAACAAGTAGAATCACTCTACTGCTGATGCGTGAACATCTTATACCCTTTTTACTAGCATTTTCTAGCTGTTTTTAGTTAGATTTTATTAGCTTAGTATTTAAAGGAAAAGATCATTGTTGTTTAGGATATTCTTCCTTCCACATATTTTCAGAACCCTAGTTTCTCTGTAAGTCATGAGCAACAAAACCTCATTGGTTAAGGTTAGGAGCTCTGTTTATTTCTATCGATTAAAACTATTATTCTTCTATTTTAATTTATGTTTGATTCAATTGTAAGGATTGTTTTTGTTCTTAATCTTATGAACTAGGATGAACAAGAGTGTGACCCTTTTCTACATTAGTTATTGTTTTTCTCAAGAGAATTATCTCGCTTAAACTACAGATTGAAAACAAATTCCTCTTAAATCGCTAATTAGATGAACTAATTTGGATATGTGACATATAATCCTCTTAGTCTTGGGTAATTAGGGATTTTGTGGTGCTAAACTAGTTTTTGGAACTTCACCCTCTAATCAGAATTAAGTGACCACAAAAGTGGCGGTCAATGAAGGTTACTGGAGGCTAAATCACTAAGAGATTAGGGTTTAGACATTTATGGTTTACCATGGAATGAATCACTCATTACTAAAATAGTTGGTAAGACATTTTAATATAGAAAGATAAACTTCTTTGAGACCTTAAATGTTTTCTTATACTGTTTCTACTCCAAACTGTTTATCTGCTTTCTTTACTTTCTTATTTATTGTTTATTTATTTTTACCATCTACAAACCCCTTTTCTGATTCACCTAACTAAGTCCAACCAGAAAACCATTGCTTGTTCAGTATGATAATTCATGTGGGATCGACCTACACTCACATGAGGTATTACTTGGATGACCCAGTGCACTTTCCGGTTAACTTTGTGAAAATCCTAAATTCCGCACCAAGTTTTTGACACCGTTGCTGGGAATTATTTGTGATTGACAACTACTAGTTGTCTTGTTGCTTAGATTTAGGTATTTTTTATTTTTTGTTTAGTTACTTTTTCTTTTCATTCTTCGAATTTTTATTACTCTTCCTTATGTTCAAATTTTTATATTCTTTTAGTTTCAGATTTTAAGTTTGGTGTCCCTTTAGTGTTTTTTCTTTTTAAATTTCGAAAATTTTTAATCCTTTTCTTTTTAATTTTGAAAATTTTTAGCTTATTTTTACATTCTTATTTTCGAATTCATTTAGTAAATTGTTTACTTTAATTTATTTTATTTCTTTTACATAGGATATCTCACTGGGAGATCTCTATACTCCGACATAGAGACTTCCACCTTTTCTTTGTCTCTTGTTTGTTTATGAGCAGAAACAGGGACAAGGAACCCCTTCTCGAGTTTGATTCTGAACCTGAGAGGACCTTGAGGCGGCGTTTGCAACAAACCAAAGCTTACAAAGCCGGAGAGGATCTCAAGGATACTTTTGAGAAGGAAGTTGAAGAGCCCACTATGGCCGCTAATGGTGGAATCACAAACACCGGGGAGCAAGCAAGGAGAGTGCTTGGCTCATACACTGCACCCATTCCTGACTTCTATGGGCGCAGTATAGATGTACCTACCATTGGTGCAAATAACTTTGTGCTTAAGCCTCAACTGATCACTCTGGTGCAGCAGAATTGTCAGTACCATGTACTTCCACAGGAGGATCCCAACAAAATCATCTCTAACTTTCTGCAGATCTGTGATACTGTGAAGACGAATGGAGTGAACCTGAGGTTTACAAGCTCATGATCTTCCCTTTTGCTATGATGGATAGAGCAAAGCAGTGACTTGACTCTCAGCACAAGGAGAGCCTGGACATGTGGGATAAGGTGGTCACAGGGTTTCTAACCAAATTTTTTCTCCCTCAGAAGCTGACCAAGCTGAGGATGGTTGTCCAGACCTTCAGGCAAAAGGATGCAAAGTCCCTCTGTGAAGCCTGGGAGAGATTCAAGCTGATGATCAGGAGGTGCTTTCCTGACATATTTTCTGAGTGGACCAAGCTGCACATCTTTTATGATGGCCTTTCTGAAATGGCCAAGAGGTCATTGGATCACTCTGCAGGTGGTTCCTTACACATGAAGAAGATGCCTGAAGAGACGAATGAGCTTATTGATATGGTTGCCAATAACTAGTATCTATACACTTCTGAAAGGAACTCTATGAACAGTGAGACTACTCAGGAGAAAGGAGTCACGGTGGTGGACACACTAGATGCTATTTTGGCTTAAAATAAGCTGATGTCTCAGCAGATTAGTATGGTCTCTCAGCACTTGACCAGGATGTAAGTTTCAGCTATCAACACTCAAGATGTATCCTATGACATGACTGGAAGCTACACCTAAGGAGACGCTTGTGACATTGCTCAGCTCACTATGGAGGATGTTAATTACATCAGAAATTCCTCTAGAAATCCCATCAATGACCTTCTATTTGAATACCTTTAATCAGTAATGGAGGAATCACCCTAACTTTGGGTGGATGGAGCAGTAGTAGAAGCCCTAACAAAGCTTCAAACAAAAAGGGTGGAACTAATTAGAATAGGTTCAACAGCAGGCAATTCCAACCCTCTAAGCAGCAGCAAGAGTCCTCTTAAAAACACAGTTTCTCTGACTTAGCCACAATAGTCTCTGAGCTTTCCAGGACCACTCATAGCTTCATACAAGAGACTAGATCTTCAATTCAGAACTTGGAAGTTCAAGTGGGTCAGCTGAGCAAGGGGATACCTAAGAGACCTCCTAACACTCTTCCAAGAAATACAGAGGTAAATCCAAGGGAAGAGTGCAAAGCCCTTACCATGGGCAAGGAGGCCAAGCTTGAAAAGGAGTATGCTGTTGAGGATTTAAAGGAGAAAAAGGCTCAAGAAGAGACTGGAAGTACACTAGTACACGCCCTAGTAGTGGTGAAGGAACCTGAAATACAGCATGGTGCGCGAAATTTGAACTCGCACAACTAAACTGGCAAGTGCACCGGGTCGTCCAAGTAATATTTGTATGTTTCCTTGATACTTTTTTTCCCTTCCGTAACTCCCTTCCCTTCCTCTTTTTGTTTGTTGCTTTCTATCTCCCTTACTCTTTGGTGCACGAAATTGTGTTCTCAATGGCGCCAATAACTTAGTACGCACAATTGTATTCTAAACTCTTTTTCACAACTTCGCACAACTAACCAGCAAGTGCACTGGGTCATTGATGAGCGGATAATTTATACGCTTTTTGGCATTGTTTTTATATAGTTTTTAGTAAGTTTGAGCTACTTTTAGGGATGTTTTCATTAGTTTTTATGTTAAATTCACATTTCTGGACTTTACTATGAGTTTGTGTGTTTTTCTGTGATTTCAGGTAAATTCTGGCTGAAATTGAGGGACTTGAGCAAAACTCTGAAGAAGGCTGACAAAAGGACTGCTGATGCTGTTGGAATCTGACCTCCCTGCACTCGAAATGAATTTTCTGGAGCTACAGAACTCCAAATGGCGCGCTCTCAACGGCGTTGGAAAGTAGACATCCAGAGCTTTCCAGCAATATATAATAGTCCATACTTTATTCGAAGATTGACGACGTAACTTGGCGTTGAACGCCAAGTTTATGCTGCTGTCTGGAGTTAAACGCCAGAAAAACGTCATGA
>NC_029776.3:30312850-30316552 GCF_000817695.3 Arachis duranensis
ATCTTGGGAATCCGGAAAGTCTCACCTTGTCTGTGGTATTCCGAGTAGGATTCCGGTAATGAATGACTGTGACGTGCTTCAGACTCGCAAGTGCTGGGCGTTAGTGACAGACGCAAAAGAATCAAGGGATTCTATTCCAGTAGGAGCGGAAACCAACCAGTGATTAGCCGTGCTATGACAGAGCGCGTGAGCATAGTTTTCACTGCGAGGATGGGATGTAGCCTTCGGCCAGGTGATGCCTCCAGACGATTAGCCATGCGAGTGACAGCCGCAGAGGATCATTTTCCCGAGAGGATTCAAAGTAGCCATCGTCGAACGGTGAACCCCTATACACAGCTTGCCATGGAAAGGAGTAAGAAGGATTGGGTTGAAACAGTGGGAAAGCAGGCATTCTTGAGCCATGCAGTATCTCCATTTGCTTATCTGAAATTCCCACCAATGAATCTGCATAAGTATTTCTATCCCTTTTACTTATTTTATTTATCCAATTTAATTCCATTTGACCCTATGATTTCACTCACTAACTGAGATCTACAAGATGACCATAGCTTGCTTCATACCAACAATCTCTGTGGGATCGATCCTTACTCACGTAAGGCTTATTACTTGGAGGACCCAGTACACTTGCTGGTTAGTTGAACGGAGTTGTGTCCACTCGTGCCAATTTCAAATTCCATAAAAGTACAACTTAAAGAATAGTGATCACAATTTCGTCCACCAAGTTTTTGGCGCCGTTGCCGGGGATTGTTCGAGTATGGACAACTGACGGTTCATCTTGTTGCTCAGATTAGGTAATTTTCTTTTCAAAAATCTTTTTCAAAAATTTTTCTTTTATTTTTCTTGTTCTGTCCCTATAGTAGCTATTAGGCTTCTATTCCTTTCCCCCTCTTCGACAACCGATTGTTTATCGATTATTGTAAATTTTTCTAGCTTTTCTAATAACTTTTTTTTGGCCCTGTTGGGTGGCTTCCTTCTGGTTTTGACTTGTTCTTGCCCCTTCTTCCTCTTTTTGCTTTTTGTTTGCTGCTACTTCCACTTTAATTCCTATCATTTTTGATCTTATCCATGCTCTAAGTTCTCTGGACTTCTGTTGTCTTCCTTTCTCTTTCTCTTCTGTTCTTTCACAATAGCTTTCATTGTGACCTAATAAGTCGTAAAAGTAGCAAAAGGTTGGGGAATTTTTTATATTTGAAGTATACCCATGTGATTCCATCTGCAGTGCTGCCAATGTTCACTTCCCTTTTGATTGGCTGGTTCACGTTGACCTTCACCTTGGCTTTGATGAATATCCCTTTACTATTGTTTGCCTAAAAAAGGTTGTATTCTTGCACTTCACCTGCTACTGTTGCTAACTTCCATCCGAGCTTGGTTGTTTTGCAATATTCTGGTAGGTTCTAGATCTGGACATACACTTTAGCTTTTGAGAAATCCGTCTCTGTAGGATTGGTATTTCTTTTCCATTGTGCCATTATGAGCCATGAGTTTCTGAAGATTCATGGGATTCTTTTTAAGACTCTTTTCTTATATGTTTCCTTCTTGAAAAAGAACTGGTATAATTTGTTTTGAATCTCCTTCATTTGATAACCTTTGGATTTTTTCTAGATGTTGAGCATTGTATTTTGAACCCAGTTTGTGTTGATGGTTTTCTCAGTGATACATTTTCTCACTAGGCTATATTTGTACTTTTGGATCCCTTCTTCAATGTGTCCCTCATCATATATAACCAGTGTCTCATCTTCCTATTCATTTTTGTGGTTTTGGGTCTCTTTTCGTACTTACTGAACTTGATGCTTCTATTTCAAGTTTGTGATCAGCACTTAATGCTAAAGACTCAATTGTAGTAATGGATTCTGTTCACGATAATGTTAAGGATTGGTATTTACTACACTCTCCATTTCTATTTGGTTTTGTGTCCTAGTAGAATGAGAGAGAGAATATCTATCTTTGACAATTTTAATTGGCCTTTAAGTTTTTTCTCCATTTTAAGTTACATTGCATTGGGAGATTTCCACTTCTATTATTATTTATTAATCTCTCTTTTAGATAATTGTATTCTTTAATTACTTAAAATTTATATATTATTAACAATAACAACAACCACTACAAGAAAAAGCGTATTTTTTGACGCAAAAAATCGACGGTTATCCCTCCCGTCGATATTTTTCGATGGTTTGCTGTCGATATTTTTAAAAATAAAATAATAAAATCGACGGCGTAGTCGTCAATTTTTTTATGCTGCATTAAACCTTTTTTAACTATTGTCGTATCATCGACGAACCTGGGGTTGGAAATACTTTTATTTTAAAATCAACGAAAATGACGTCTATTTTTATATTTAAAATATCGACGATGTTTCTGTCGATAAATTTGAACGGTCTAGATTGCTTTCTAAAATCGAATAAATAGTGTGGATTTAACGTATAAAATAGATGCAAAAGTCGTTGCTTTTTTTTAAACTAAAATCGACAACCCTATCGTCGATTTTTATTGCTAAAAACATCAGCCTCGCGCCCATTTCCCGCCTCCAAGTTCAGAAAAAATTTTACCCCGAATTCCTCATCAACCCTCATTTTACCCCAAATTCACCAACCCGCATTCTCCCCTGCTGTGCCGCTGTCACTCCCCACTGTCGCTCCTCTTACTCGCGCCGCCTGTTGCTCCGCTGCTGCCGCGCCGCCGTCGCTCCTTCTCTCTGTTGCCGCCGTCACTCCTCCTACCTTAGTCTTTTTCTTCTCTCTCTCAATCAAGCTCACAAAAACCAGGTATAGTTGTTACTAAACTCTTTCCAAAGCCAACTTCAGATAATTTTGAATAACGTAGGATCTATCAATCGACAATGTATTATGCATCACAAGAAATCACATGATACTGCCTTGAAATTGTTAGGAAGTTCATTGAAAGTGCATACCCCACTTCTTCATATAATGTCCCACAGATTAGCCTCTTGAAATTAATGATATACATTATTATTACACAGTGAAGACCTTACATTGTACTACAGCTACTCCATTAATTAGTAGACATGCTTTAGACATCTCACATGTTTATTCAAATTGAGATTGTTTCTAACAAAGAAATTCTAGACCTTGACTATGACTTTATCTATTATCTTTGAAACTATTGCTAGTAAGCCAATACCAACCTAAGCTTTTTCAAGTACACCAGATTAGAAGTTCCAACTGGAATTTGAAACCATGGACAAACATGTTCCAATTACACTTCCTCTTGATTATATATGGTGGGTGGTGCACGAATTTGTGATTCGCACAACTAACCAGCAAGTGCACTGGGTCGTCCAAGTAATACCTTACGTGAGTAAGGGTCGATCCCACGGAGATTATTGGTTTGAAGCAATCAATACTTACTTTATTAATCTTAGTCAGGATGCCAACAAGGTTATTTGGATTTTACTTGTAAGAAGCCAAACTATTTAAAATTGTAAGTTGGAATAATAAAGAATACTAGCATTACTTGTTGTGCAGTAATGGAGAATATGTTGGAGTTTTGGAGATGCTTTGTCCTCTGAATCTCAACTCTTCCTTGAAATCCTTCAACACACGCAAGGCTCCTTCCATGGCAAGCTCTATGTAGGGTGTCACCGTTGTCAGTGGCTACTTCCCATCCTCTCAGTGAAAACGTTCCTATGCTCTGTCACAGCACGGCTAATCATCTGTCGGTTCTCAATCAGGTTGGAGTAGAATC
>NC_029776.3:30317725-30317936 GCF_000817695.3 Arachis duranensis
GAACCTTTTCAGATTGTGACTCAGCTTTGCTAGAGTCCCCAGTTAGTGGTGTCCAGAGCTCTTAAGCACACTCTTTTGTTTCGGATCACGACTTTAACCACTCAGTCTCAAGCTTGTAACTTGAACCTGCATGCCACAAGCACATGGTTAGGGACAGCTTGGTTTAGCCGCTTAGGCCTGGATTTTATTTCCTTGGGCCCTCCTATCCATT
>NC_029776.3:30319030-30320604 GCF_000817695.3 Arachis duranensis
CTTTTGAGTTGAACTGGGATGCCAGTCGTGCTGGTGGTCCACTTGGCTCCAGGGATGCATATGTCCTCCAGAACCTTGTCCAGCCCTTTATTGACCCTCATCATTCTCCTATTAAAGGAGTCTGGGTCATCTTTCAGTTGGGGAAGCTTAAATATCTCCCTGATCTTATCAGAATTGGTATGAATGATCTTTCCTCTGACTACAGTCCGATGGTCAAAGAGAGCAGCTCCAATTATTCTTTGCCTTTCTGTCTGCCATAGATTAGCATAAAATTCCTGAACCATGTTCCTTCCCACTTTCGTTTCAGGATTGGCCAGAATTTCCCAATTCCTGTTTCGAATTTGCTCTTGGATCTCCGGATATTCATCTTCTTTCAGATCAAATCTGACTTCCGGGATCACGGATCTGTGACTCATTATCTTGTAGTAATGGTCTGAATGTTCTTTAGTTAAGAACTTCCCTTGATTCCAAAGTGGCTTTGGAGTGCTTTCTTTCTTGCCTCTTGGGTTGGGTTGTTTTCCTTTAGGAGTCATGATCTTTAGTGGGTATGTTTTTGTGATCACGGATAAAACACACCAAACTTAGAGCTTTGCTTGTCCTCAAGCAAAAGAGAAGAAAGAAGAGGGATAGAAGGAGAGCAAGTGTTGGATGGTGAAGATGAGGAGGGCGCCGAAAACAATATGTAGGGAGGGGGGTGGGGGATTTTCGAAAAATAAGAAAGAGATAAGATAGAAGATATAATTTTAAAAGATATGATTAGAAAAAAAATATAACTTTAAAAAGAAAAAGATATGAATTATGATTTAAAAGATAGATTTGAAATTTGATTTTGAAAAAGATTTTTTTTTAAAAAAAAAATAATTGATGTGTTGAAAACAAATTTGAGAAGATGATGGATTGGATTGGAAAGCCATTTGGCTTTATGGATTAAGATATATGTAATATTTTTGAAAAAGGGATTTTAGAAATTAGAATAAAAATTTTTTGGAATTGAAAGTGATAATTTGAAATATGTTTATGCAAGAAATCATGAATTGAAACATAAAAATTTTGAAAAAAAAAGACAAAGAAAAACGAATTTGTACCTTCTCCCACCATCCTGGCGTTAAACGCCCACATGGTGCATGGTTTGGGCGTTTAACGCCCACATGTTGCTTCTCCTGGGCGTTCAACGCCCATGTGGTACTTCTTTCTGGCGTTGAACGCCAGGAAGTCCTTCATTATTGGGCGTTTTTCTGAACGCCCAGAATGCTAGCAGACTGGCGTTAAACGCCCAGAAGATGCTCCTTTCTGGCGTTTAACGCCCAGAAGGCTACCCTTATTGGCGTTAAACGCCCAGTGGGTGCTTCTTTTGGGCGTTTAACGCCCAAAGCATTCCTTACTGGCTTTTTTCACGCCAGTGAGCTTCCAAATTTTTCTGTAACTTTGTGACTTCAACCAATTGCTATTTCACCTTTGAAGATACTTGGACTTAAACCTGTAAAGAAAAGAAAATTTATTTAATTAGTAAATAAACTTTGTAAATGGCTGGGTTGCCTCCCAGCAAGCGCTTCTTTAATGTCATTAGCTGGACT
>NC_029776.3:30321046-30321328 GCF_000817695.3 Arachis duranensis
GATTACAGTCCGTTCCAGGATTCTTTTGAGTTCTCTATTTGAGACTTCAGCTTGCCCATTAGTTTGTGGGTGATAGGGAATAGCTACCCTGTGGTTAACTCCATAACGTACTAGAGCAGAGTAAAGCTGTTTATTGCAGAAATGAGTGCCCCTATCACTGATTAACACTCTAGGGATACCAAATCTGCTGAAAATATGTTTCTGGAGGAATTTTAACACTGTTTTAGTGTCATTAGTGGGTGTTGCAATAGCCTCCACCCATTTGGATACATAATCCACTGC
>NC_029776.3:30325096-30326471 GCF_000817695.3 Arachis duranensis
TAAGCCCATAGTAGAAGATGTCTAATTGCACCCATTCTGAAAACATTTTAGAGGGGCATTTTCTTAGCATCTCTCTGTATCTCTCGCAGGCATCATAAATGGATTCATTATCTCCTTGTTTGAAGTCTTGGATGCTTAGCCTTAGCTGTGTCATCCTTTTTGGAGGGAAATAGTGATTCAGGAATTTTTCTGATAGCTGTTTCCATGTTTTTATGCTGTTCTTAGGCTGGTTATTTAACCACCTCTTAGCTTGATCTTTTACAGCAAATGGAAACAGTAATAATCTGTAGACATCCTGATCCACTTCCTTATCATGTACTGTATCAGCAATTTGCAGAAATTGTGCCAGAAATTTTGTAGGTTCTTCATGTGGAAGACCAGAGTACTGGCAGTTTTGCTGCACCATGATAATGAGCTGAGGATTCAGCTCAAAGCTACTAACTCCAATGGAGGGTATACAGATACTACTCCCATATGAAGCAGTAGTGGGGTTAGCATATGACCCCAGAGTCCTCTTGTCTTGTCCATTCATACTTACTGTTGTAATGGAATACAAGATTGATGATATGTATGTTGATATTATTTATTTTATAATAATGGAATAAATAAAAATGGAATTTGTAAAAATATTTTGAAAATACTTTGTAAAAATTTTCGAAAAATTTGAAATTGAAATTTGGATTTTATATCAAAAGTTTCAAAAATGTAGTTTTAAAAAATAGTTAGAAAATAAATAATTTTTTTTTTGAATTTTGAATTGATGAAAGAGAAAAACACACAAAAGACACAAGACTTAAAAAAATTTTTAAATTTAGTGCTCCTTATTTTCGAAAATTTTTGGAGGGAAAACACCAAGGAACACCAAACTTAAAGATTTTAATACCAAGACACAAGAAAAACTCAAGAACACCTTGAAGATTCACAAGAACGCCAAGAACAAGAGAAAGAACACCAAACTTAAAATTTTTAGAAAACTTTAAGAAAATTTTCGAAAATTATAAGAGATTAACAAGAAAACACCAAACTTAAAATTTGGCATAAGATTCAATCCAAGAAAATTGATTTTTGAAAAAGGTTCCAAAGGTATTGGTGCTCCCTTGTCAAGAATATAGCCCAATACTCTAGCCAAATGGGCAGAAAAGGTAACAATTGTTCTGAATGGGTATATTCTTTTTAGAAGACTAATGCTTTGGATTAGTATAAGAAAAACAAGAAAAGACACAGAACAAGAAAAACTCAAGATCAAACAAGAAAAATAAACAAGAACAACTTGAAAATCAATGAAGAACAAAGACACAAGTCGAAAATTTTAAAGAAAAATATGAGACATGCAATTGACACCAAACTTAGAACAAGACACTAAAACTCACGAAAA
>NC_029776.3:30327532-30337060 GCF_000817695.3 Arachis duranensis
TAACTCCAGACAGCAGCATGAACTTGGCGTTTAACGCCAAGTTACGTCGTCTATCCTTGCGCAAAGTATGGACTATTATATATTGCTGGAAAGCCCTGGATGTCTACTTTCCAACGCCGTTGAGAGCGCGCCAATTGGGCTCCTGTAGCTCCAGAAAATCCATTGCGAGTGCAGGGAGGTCAGGATCCAACAGCATCAGCAGTCCTTTTTCAGCCTAAGTCAGATTTTTGCTCAACTCCCTCAATTTCAGCCAGAAAATACCTGAAATCACAGAAAAACACACAAACTCATAGTAAAGTCCAGAAATATGATTTTTGCCTAAAAACTAATATTATTTTACTAAAAATTAACTGAAACATGCTAAAATCTACATGAAATTACCCCCAAAAAGCGTACAAAATATCCGCTCATCAGTGGGCCTTCTAATATCTACTATGAACTAACATTTAAGTTTCACTTGAGCACCTAGCATTTGATTGCAAGTGGCTGCTTTATTAGTCATTCCTTGATGAGGTGGGGTATGCATTCTCAACAACTACTTAATCCTTGATAGAGACCTCTAGGACAATACCATGTGATCTCTCATGTAGTGATGTGTATGCATTCCATCATTTTAAAAAATATTTAATCTTAAAAATAGTTTTCTAGAGAATCTTAAAATCTATAAATACAGTTGCTCTTGCCTTCAAAAATAACACAACTCATTGACAATCTTAAGTGGTAAACACTTAAAAGCACATTCTTCTTAAACTTGGGAACTTTTTCTTGCTGTTATTCTTACATACATTTTTAAAAAAATGGGTTTCCATTTACCTGTTATTCGAAGGACATCATCATTCTCAGCTAGCCAAGCAGCTTCAAAATCTGTGGAAGTCCCAAAGGGGCATCTAGCAGTATATGTTGGAGAGAAACAAAAGCGATTTGTAATCCCCGTTTCATACTTGAACCAACCTTCAATCCAAGACTAACAACTCTGCATTTGAAACCTTCGTTGATCCTAATTCCAAAATTAAATATAAATATAAATAATTATGCAGAAAAACTTAGAATAAACTAACCTTTTGTACCGGTTTGTTATGAACTTTTGGATTCACAAACTCATTAACCCCAATAATCATGAACAGAATATCATGAAAGAAATTAGACAGTTAGAGATGGTTAGTATAAATTAGACAATTAGAGAAGAGATGACTGTAACAATTTAGAAATATTTTAGGGAAGTGAATATAATTTATCCAAAATATTATTACTTAGGTGATTCAAATTAATGACTTCAAATAATAAGAATCAATTCTATTGAAACTAGGATCTATAAAAAAGAAAAGAATCCTATTGAAACTAGGAAGTAGGATTAGAGAAGAGCTATACTAGATCTTCGTACTAGATTTTGTGCGACGAATGAGATTTGAGTCTTTTGATTCTCCTTACTTCAGGCTCAATCGTAAAGGACTCAATACTTCAGGAGATGCAAAAGCTACTGTCTTTCTTGACCTAACCTAAATTATCGATTTCGTAGGTGAGTGAGGGTCGATCCACGAGGATTGTAGGATTGAGCAAGCTGTATTTATCCTGCAGATCTTAATCAGGCAAATAGAAAGATAGTGGTTGTTGTAAGTGTATGAAATAAACAATCAATAAAGAAAATACGTAGAAACAATGCTGAGGAATCGGTTAAGGCCTCGGAGATGTCTATCCTTCCGGATTGATACTTCTTACTATCTACTTTAACAACGAGTGATTGATTCAATGGCAAGGCTGTAAGTGATTAAAGCCAGGGCTATTGGTCATTAATCTCCTCTGATCCAGATCAAACGCCAGTGCTAATGGTCATTCAATCTGAATAAGGGTAAAACTCACGCAATGCAATCCCTAGTGATCCTATTCAAAACACCACAGATAAGGTCAGATATTCTAGATCGGAGAATGATGCTCAGTATTCTAGCCTTAATGCCACAGAGACCTCAATTACCCATGACTAACAAAATTTTATGTCACATATCCCAATTAGCCTAGATACTCTCTTAGAACCTATGATGTATTCTCAAGTTGCAGCGCAATACTATCCGGCTAAGTGGAATCACTCAACTATGCCAAGTGGAATCACTCAAATGCTTTGCGAAATAAGTAGAATCACTCTACTGTTGATGCGTGAACATCTTATACCCTTTTTACTAGCATTTTGTAGTTATTTTTAGTTAGATTTTATTTACTTTTACTTGATTGTAATGAAAAAATTCTCTTTGGACGTTACTTTGAGTTGTCTTGGTATTTTTATGATTTCAGGTGCAATTCAGAACAATTTGGTGGAGTTTGGAGCAAAAAGAGAAAATGCTGGCAACACCATCGCTAGGCGTTAAACGACCAGCTGGCATTTAGCGCCAGCATAGGATCAGACTTAAAAGCGTGCCACTCCCCCTAGGTTGTTTAACGCACATCTCTGGTATTAAACGCTAGCAAGCAGTCTAAATCACACTTATTTGGGCCTTCAATTGGACTTAGCACTTCTTTGTTTTATTTTATTTTCTTTTTATAATTTTTATTTACAAATATTATCTTTTATGTCTTGCATTTATTATTAGCTTAGTTTTAAAGGAAAAGATCATTGTTGTTTAGGATATTCTTCCTTCCACACATTTTCAGAACCCTAGTTTCTCTGTAAGTCATGAGCAACTAAACCTCTTTGGTTAAAGTTAGGAGATCTATTTATTTCTATGGATTAGAACTATTATTCTTCTATTTTAATTTATGTTTGATTCAATTCTAAGGATTGTTTTTGTTCTTAATCTTATGAACTTGGTGGAACAAGAGTATGACCTTTTTCTACATGAGTTCTTTTTATTCTTGATAGAGTTATCTTACTTGAACTACAGCTTAAAAACAAATTCAACTTAAATTGCTAACTGCATGAACTAATTTAGATATGTTACATATAATCCTGTTAGTCTTGGGTAATCAGGGCTTTCATGGCACTAAACTAGTTTGCTGAACTTCACCCTCTAATCGGAATTAAGTGACCACGAGAGTGGTGGTTAATAAAGGTTAGAGGAGGCTAAATCACAAAGAGATTAGGGTTTAGACATTTAAAGTTTGTCATAGAATGAATAATTCATTGTTAAAATAGAAGATATTTTAATCCGAAAAAGTAAATATCTCTAAGACCTTAACTGTTTTCTCACACTGCTTTCACACCAAACTGTTTATTTGCTTTCTTTATTTTCTTGTTTATTGTTTATCCGAATTACAACTCACCAAACCCCTTTTTGATTCGCCTAACTAAGTTCAACCTGATAACCATTGCTTGTTCAGTCCGACAATCCTTGTAGGATCGACTCTCACTCACCTGAGGTATTACTTGGATGACCCAGTGCACTTGCCGGTTTAGTTTGTGGAAATCCTAAATTTTGCACCAACTGCAGCAAGTGGAATCACTCCACAGCATTTCAAAACATGTATATTTTATTCAAAGTAAATTTCATTATTTCCTTCACTTCTCAATTCTATTTCCTCCCATAATCATAATCATCATCTTATTCCACTCAAGATCAATCATCATTCATCATTGTAGTCATCCTCAACATAATTCAATTTGCACTTAGTCCCTTGTCCATCAATTCACTGACTCAACTCTTTAGGTCTACTCCCTAGCTTCTCTATCATTAATTACATCGACTCTAGATTTTTTATCGGGGTTTATAGAGGTTTAGAAGGCTAAAAAAAGGGGTTAAAAGGTTTAAAAAAACTTTTGCAAAACTAGGAATTTGTGCGTACACATGCATGGTGTGCATACGCATGAGGTGCAAATTGGGCATGTCACGTACGTGACTCCCTGTCCGCGTACGTGAGAGTGTGAATACAGAAGTGTTTCCTCACGTCATGTGTCATGTCCATGTACGCGAGTTTGAAATCTTGACACTGGCGCATACGCGTGCCTCTCTTTGCATCCGCAGGAATACTAGACAGAGACCAATATCTGCGTTTCTTGACACCTCTGCGTACGTATCACATATTAGAATTGTAAAAAGCTTATATGTACAGAAATCAATTTTTAACCCAATTTTTAAACTTTCTTGAACCATTGGAAAGATCAATAAATAAATTTTCATAAAAATTTAGTTTTGTAAAATTTTTAATTCCGAGGACCGAGTTATAATCCATCGAAGTTGGTCAAAATCAGTTTTCACCAAAAACCAGAATTTACAAATTTTTCAAAGATTCACAAGCCTCATCAATCTCAACTCGATATAATGACCTCTAACCAAGCTTAATTCTAGGGGCATCTAACCTAGAAATTCATATCACACCACACGATACTTAAATAAAACTTAAACCGTATCTTAATTATGGCAGTTTACACCCAACACTTGAATTTTCACCTCAATGACATCTAAGATTGAACCCCACTCCAAGGCTCGCCCAAAAGCTTCACAAGCAAATTTAAGTTCCCAAAGTACACCAAAAATCACCCAAAAACTCTAACATAACCAGTTTTACACATATATCAACCTAGGATTCATGAAATTTGATTAATTCTAAGGGTGTGGTGATTTTTTACCTTAGCCCATGAAAATTGTTGATGAAACCCATATATAGCTCATACTAGAGCACCCTAAACAACCAAAACCTCAAGATTTCTCAATAGTCAAAGCTAAATTTTGAATTTATAGGGAAAAACAAAACTGTAGCTGGGTAACGGAGAAGCTTACCAAATTTTTAGATAGAATTGAAGAGAAAGAGAAGGGCTTCGCGTGGCCACAAATGGTGCGACGATCGGAGCTCTAGAGAAAAAGTATGATGGATTGAAGAATTAAAGAGTTAGGGTTTTGCTCTCTTCATTTTCTCTTCTCCATTTCAGCACAAAACACAAGTGAAAGGGGTTGTGGTTACTGAAATGGCCTTAACAAAGGCTATATATATGTTGGACTTGGGCCCAACTTGGGCTAAAACCTTTAAAATTAGTGTTTTAATCTACGTTTTGAATATTTTTATTTTTTCAAATTAATTTTTTAACTTCTTGCTCTCTTCACTCACAATTAATTTTTCCAGCCACAGTACCAGACATACTTAAGCCGGTACTGCCGATCAATATTTTAGTACACGTTTTTATGCCGAAAACTATATTTTTCTACTCGAAAAAATCCTTCAAATTCAAATATCATTGTTAAATTTTAAAATTACAATTTCTAAATTTTTCAATCCTTTTCCAATTTAATTACTTATTTAATTATTATTTGACCAGATTTCACATGGTGGGGGTGGCGAGTACAGTTTTCATGATGGAGGAGGAGCCAGTGATCCCTGGATGGCGGGATGATAAAGCGGTGGTGCAACGATAAAGAGGAGGCGATGTAGCCTGTTGACTTGCATCGAGAGGTATGCAGCATGAATGGAGGCTACAACGGTATGCAACGACAACAAAGGGTGTGCAAACTCTGGTCAGTGCCACAGCAGCACGATGGAGGCACCACGGTGAAACTGTGGTAGCATGGGATGTTAAGGAGAGGGAGGCACATCGTTGATTGTTGGGAAAGAGGGATTAGGATTTGTGGTGTTGTGTGGTGAGTGAGAGTGAAATTAAAAGGTTTAATTACTATGTTGGTCCCTATAGTTTCGCAAAATTTTCAATTAGGTCCCTATACTTTTTTTTCCTTTTAATTGAGTCCTTGCACCAATTTTTTTAATTAGGTCCCTACACTTTTTTTCCTTTTATTTAGATCCCTATACCAATTCTTTTTTTTTAGTTGGGTCCCTATAAAATTAAGCCAATTACTACTAAGAAGGACTTAATTAAAAAAAAAATTTAGTGCAGAGACTCAATTAAAAAGAAAAAAAGTATAGGGACCTAATTGAAAATTTTACGAAACTTAGGGACCAACAGAGTAATTAAACTAAATTAAAATTAGGGTCATTTTTTGTGTATAAGTTTTTTTTTTTTGAAAGTTGAAAATTATATGGGAGTGATACGGAAATATTAATTCGTATAACTACCGGCAAGTGCACCGGATTGTATCAAGTAATAAAACTCACAAGAGTGAGGTCGATTCACGAGGATTAAAGAGTTAAGCAATTAATAGTTAATTGATTATTCTAGTTAGACAATCATAGTTGAATGATAAGAAAACAGAAAATGTAAATGACTAGAAAGTAAAAAGAAAGCAATAAAGTGCAGGAAAGTAAATGACATAAATGTAAAGTACAAGAAAGTAAAGTGCTGGAAATATAAAGTGCAGAAAATATAAAGTGCTAGAAATTAAAGATAGAAAACATTAGAGATTTGAGATGTTGATCTCTCTTGAATCAATGAACCTCTTCTTCCTCTTGTTCATGCAATGTTTAGATCTATGGCGGATCATAAGTAGTTGAGTTCCAAGGTCATGGTTACTCAACTTCTCTAGTCATGATTGATGCCAATTCCTTGATCCAATGCCATGAAAAGAGGTGAAGCTTAATTTCCAATCCAAAGCCACACACCCATAAGACCCCAATTTCAAAGTGATTATATGTCACGTATCAACTTTGAATTAAAATCAAACTCATTGTGAGAAGAGAGCTTCAAACTGAATTGCTATGACTCCTAGGCCAAGGTTAAAACATAATTTTTAATCTCATACCACATAACTCCAAAGACCCCAATATTAGAGAGATTACATGTCACAATACCAACTCTAATTCAAGACCAAATTCATTATGAGAAAAGAGTTCAAAATGAATTGTTATGATTCTTTTATCCTCGTGCTAAGATCCTTCCTTCATCACCAATTTTGACTCCATCATCAACTATGCTCGATTGTTACAATCCCATCTATGAGGTATTATTTGATAACAACAAGGTAAGAAACTACAAAGCTTCCTAGTAAAGTAATAAAAAGATAACTGCTTAATAAGGCAATATGGATTTATAGATATTCTGTAATTTTCCACCTATGATCCATTCATCCAAGATGTACCTTATTCATAACCATCTTTTTGCTAAGTTGTAATCATTTAGATCTTATGGACTAATAACACTGTTATCTCCACTACCTCTATCTAACCAACAGGCACATTCAATTCAGCGTAATATCAATTCAAATATAGACATAATTAGTAAGTACAAACAATTTATCACTACACCTAAACAAAAACAACATTAAATGTATCTGACGAATGTCTGTCTTGTTGACCATGAATTTATGTGATGGTTATATGCTAGACCCAATAACATCTGATAATTTTTACTAGATATAGTCTTCTTATCATCTATTCAATAAAAGGAACATATAACTTTTTCAAAAGCTTAAAAACCTTTTGAGGGAGAATGTTCTATTACCTTCTTTTAGAAAAAAATTATTCAAATATTACGCGTCAGGCTATGCTTAAAAACAAAAAGAAGTCACATGTGGCAAAGTATATCATATATCATATGCTAATATAATCATTTCAGTCTTATCATTGATAATATCAATCTCATCATAAGGTTGAAATCAATCTCAATGTTAACTTTTGTCATCTCATTGACCATATTTATTGATATCATCCGGTTTATTATCATAGTGACACCTCAGACCTTGTTACAACTCCATCTCATACTCAATCTCTAGAGTTTCTCACATTTCACCACAACAATCATATGTAGGGGTTTGGCTTTGACTATTGTAACACCCTAATATTCAAATCCTTATGCTCGAGTCATAAGTCAATGATATTACGGTGGTACGACTCTCAGGTGGATTTTTAATATATAAATATAGGTAATTTCGAAAGGAGTATTAATCGAGAAGCCTGAAAAGAGTAGAAATAAAATCGCGAAAACGCATCACTCACGTTTCGACAACGAAAAGTTAAACTGTGAAGTCGAAAGCGATATACTCGGACAAGGCATAAAGGAGATTAAGAGATAGATAATGGATAGATATATATATAACATAAGTAATAGCCACTAGTCGCGACCCGCGAAGTTTAGGCTGGCTAGGGTACAGTATGAAAGCAGTTGACAACAGAATATCCTAATCTCTCCCAAAGGAAACATAAGAGCCTCTATAGGCAAGTTCCAAAAGAGTTCAATACATAATATAATCTTTTCAAAATAAAGGTGGAGAGATTCTAAGCAAAACACAAAATAGGGAAAAATAAATATCTTCGCCGTCTCTCGGACGAACCGCAGCTCACTTCTGAGCACTGAACCTGTATCTGAAAAACAAGAGATATATACGGAATGAGAACCCCGGGCCCATGGGTTCCCAGTACGGTAAAAGTGCCAAATAAATACAATGCACTGCAATAAAAACTCACTAAGCATCCTAAACTCCTTTTCACCAAGTATCCAGCCTAGATTCTCACTAATCCATAAATAGGCATCTGTCATAAGGGGATACTAAATCTACTTCGTGTTACACATGTTTCCCGACTCGCTGATTCTTCCACGAATCAGACTCAGAATCATAAGCAAAACCATCGCCAGTTGTTCTGCCTCAGCAACTCTATATCAATACATCGTACCCTCGCCTGGAGCTAGTGAAATCACATCACTGCGTCTACCCAGGGGGCTCAAATTATCCCATTCAAAAATCATTATCATCATGCAATCGCATCATCAATTCATCTCATCAAGAACAGTCCTCAACATCCACGACGCCAACATAAGGGATCTCTCAGTGGTACAAACACAAACAATACAGACAAGTAATACACAATTAAGGTACAAGTAGAACAAGTAGCACATAATCAGGTAACATAGCATATATGATGTAGAAATCCAAAACAAATAGGCAAACCCAAACAACTCAAACATATGCAAATGATGTATGTCTGCCCTATTGCTGATGATATCATCTGTCGGTTATCAAGCCAACCCGACGTGTCCGGTAGCTAACCCGGGCACAGTTTCTCTGTTGCGTATTAATATCATTAGAGGGAATATGTGCCCTGTCACCATTAGAGGGTATCTGCGCCCTGTCGCCATTAGAGGGTATCGGTGTCCTGTCACCCTTACAACCAGAGAGAAAACACAAGCATGCTTACATTCAACATTTTTCATCATTATTCATTTATCATATATGCCTTTATACTCAGCCATAATCCATAATGGCTTTGCCGTAACTTGGCAATAACTCAGCCATTCGGCTCACAGTTCAGTCCAGAACTAGACAATTTATCAACATGGCTCCGTCGTATCCGGCAATAACTCAGCCATCCGGCTCGTGGTTCATTCAAGAACCAACCATTTATCAATAATTGTAGCCCTTCGGCTCATGGCATACGCGGTACTTCTACCGCCATCCTCCATATCTCATATAATCATCATTGATCACAACTTTTCCCCTTGCTTCAGTCGCAAGTTACCACATCCCCTAGCTCTTTCCTCTTTACTAGGCATATCATAATGATTCAATACATAAGGGGTGAGATCGGAGGCTTAAAAGTATGAGATTTGGCTTTTGAAACTCAAAAATCAACTTTGGGATGAAAACAGGGCCACGCGTACGCGCACTCTACGCGCACGCGCGGGTAGCCTCAAAAACTTCATCGACGCGCAAGCGTCAAGCACGCTAA
>NC_029776.3:30337379-30341707 GCF_000817695.3 Arachis duranensis
GGATCCAATTTCACTTCTAAACAAGTTTGGCACAAAACGGAGATCTAGAGTCCAAGTTATGTCCCATCAAAGTATGCCCAAAAACTATGTTTTCATACAAACCACAAGGTGCCCTTTTCAAAACAAGCCATTTTCAACCCTTTTTAAAATCAACCAAAACATGCTAGTTTCAACCCTTTTTGAAATCAATCAAAATATGCCAAAATCAACATTAAGCCTCCTAAATTCATACATTAACAATTTGCCACGATTCACAAAACCGCCATATAACCATTTTTACCCATTTCAAACAAATGGCTTAATTACAAACACATTAACATGTCATACATCTTTCCTCATCCCAATTTCCAACAATACCATTTCCAATCAATCATCATTACACATAATCAATATCATACTCACTATCACGTGGTTTCACCCACAAATCAACCTTAATCATTCCTCAAGCATATATCATAATATATATACCACTCATGCATCATCATACCATCAAGACATCAATAACCATAGTCACATATATGACCACATAATATTTCTCAACCAAAACCAAACATACCTCATCTACATAATTTTCACCCAAAATTACCAAATTCCACACTTCAACTCCTCAAACATTATTATTCAATAATCAACCCAAGCATTCGCATATTCATTATCTGAAATTCATCCAATCACTTGTGTCATCATACAATGCACACATCAACTTACCTTCCTTACCTCTTTCCGGCCTCCGGCCCAAAATTTACGGCCTCCAGCCCAATTTCACAATTTAAATGCATAAACCACACATCAATACTCATTACCCAATACATAAATTCTCAACCCAAACATTGATTCACATTACATACCAACTATGCATATAAGCACCCACCATTTGCACAATCCAAACTTAATCCTAGGGCATCTAGCCTAGGAATTCTCATCACACCACACGGTACTTAAATGAAACTTAAACCGTACCTCTTGTAGCCAAATCAATTGAGCCTCAAACCGTACCTCTTGTAGCCAAACCAATTGAGCCTCTTCTTTAGAAGTCTCCACCAACCTTAGCCCCAAGCCTCACCAAAGCTCCTCAAGCAACACCAATCTCCCAATTGTGCACCAAGATCATCAAATACACTAACATAACCAATATCACATACATACATCAACCTAGGGCTCATAAAAATGACAAATCACAAGGGTTTGAGCACTTCTTACCTCAGCCCATATGAAGAAGGGATAGAACCCACTTTGAATCCATGTTGGAGTATCCCTAAACACCCAAAATCACAAGATTTCAACACTAACTACCCAAAAACGTGTAACAGTAGGAATATCGAAAACTAGGCAGAGATGAATGGAATACTCACCACAAAACTTAGATAGAATTGTAGAGGATGAGAAGAGCGATGCGTGGCTGCAAACGGCTCATCAATCGGAGCTCCGTAGCTTAAGTTATGGTGGTTTGAAGATCAAAGAGAGTTAGGTTTTCTCTCTTCTCTTCTCTCTTCTCAATTTCAGCGCCCAACACCCCTTCTTTAGGGCAAAATGAGCTGAAATGCTCATAACTAATATTTATATATGTTGGGTCTTGGGCCCACTTAGGCCCGGTTCACTTATTTTTGTCCGTTGGCCCAATTTTGGACCAAAACCCTTAAGATTAGCGCTCTAAATCGCACTTCAAATATTTCTACCTCTCCTAATTATAATTCCTCATTTCTTAATCTTATTTACCCATAATCAATTTTCTCAGCTGTAGTACCAGACAAATCTCAGCCGGTACTTCCGGTCAAAATTCCACTGCGCGCTTTTACGCAGAAAACTATGTTTTCCGACTCGGAAAAATTCACTGAATCCAAATATCATATTTAAATCATCAAATTCCAATTGCAAAATCTTCCAACCATATTCGCTCCTACTTAACTTATTATTTAATCAATTTCGGTTAGACCGGGTATTACATTCTACCCCCCTAACAGAAATTTTCGTCCTCGAAAATTCCACCCATCACTACGAGTACGCGAGCATAATCTGCCTTTATATCAAACGCATGACAGTTCCAAGGTCCTTTTTACTCTGCGCGCTTTCGTTGCCGCACTCTGATTTCTCTATCCCTGAGGGTCTCGGTCGTTCGTTCAACGCCGACCAACAGCCTCGTCCCTTACTTTTACCGGCTCATCAACTCACACCTTATTAAATCTCAAATCATGTCATCAATAATATTTCCATCATCGTTAATCATAGCCATTATCCCACATCACTATAATCAATCAATGATCATCACCACACCTTAATCATACTCCATCACTATCCTCTCTCTCTCTCTCTGCCAAGCCAATTCCTCTAATCACAGTTCAACTCCAAGCATAATCTCCAAACTTACTTTCTTATTCTCAAACCCTCAAATTTCTTCATGACTTGCTGATATAAAGCCTCTGGCTTATCAATCAAAAACCCCTTTCATTTCTAGAAACCAAATGAGTTCAGAATAGCGAGTTAACAAAATCATAAGTAGAATAGTGAGTTAACAAAATCATAAGAGTTCGCATTTCCTTTAATAATCTATAAAAGCATTTGAAACGCATCTCTTTTGTTAAAATTACTCATATCCAAAATCATCTTCAAAACCAAAACCAACACTTCTTTCAAATTCTTGGGGAAAATTTTTTCAACAGTACCTCTCCAAAAATTGGGGTTTACCACCTGTCACGGGTTCCCTCAAACCAATCTCAATACCGCATCGACATTTCAATTTAATGGTTTTCACATTCGTCTTTCAAAACCAACCATTATAAATCTCAAACTAAAACCAAGGTCACTATGACCAAACGTCACAGTACTCATCTCTCAACATCACAACTTGCACTCTCTCATCATCTAAATCTAATTGTGCATTAATGATAATTTCCTCATCCGCTTTAGAACCATCAAAGCTCGCAGCCGCAATCATTTCCAACTATTTGGGGATCATTACTTGCAGTAACCCTCTTAACCCTTCTAGTATTCAAACATAAGATACTATATTAAACTTTTACAACTCTTATTCGTAGCTATCCTGTGTTACTGCTTCCACAAGTTTCTGTTGCTTTATTCTGACCTCTCGTCTAGTACGAGCTTTATCACTTACTTCCTCAAGTACTCAACCACAACTTAGCATGACTGGCATTCACTAGATTTCTATCTATGATAGCCAAAACCACATACCAACTTAATCGTACCTTTAGCACGTTGTTACCAATCTTTCGCTTACCAATTCCCAAACTGTCGGATCTAACGGTATCCCCCGTTGTTGCAGTGAACACACGACCTTGTTGTTAGCTCTTGGTAGTATTCCGGTTGACCTTCTTAGGACTTTTATAGGACACATGTCCAACTCCTCTACAACCATGGCAAAGTCCCAATCTACCTCAACACGGAGTTCCCGAATGATGGCTTTGACATCACCCACCAGTCATTCCATTCTGAGGTTGCTTTCCGATAAAGGCCTACCTAATCACTTATGCTTACCAAACCTTCTATTAAGATAACTTAGGGTTATCTAGAACAGATCATAATTTTTCATTCGACCATGTATTACGAGTGAATACCAGCCTTCAGCATTATGTAAAGAATTAAGTTATCAGTTTTTTCTTATTACCTCAGGTACGAAAATCGGACCTGGCAGTCTCCCAGTCCTTCCGGTGTGGGCAATCTCTGACCAAATGTCCTAGCTTTCCGCAGTTGTAACACAAACCCGAACCATAACGACACGGTCTATTTGGGTGATGACCTCCACATCTCTGACAGCTCAAAACATCCGAAGCAGCCACTATTTGTTTTTCCCTACCCTTTCCTTGGGAATTCCTATTCGTCGCAAGGTCATTTCGCCTTTGGGGAAAACGTTGTGAGTATCCTCTTCTCTTACACTCTTGACCCCTTGTTGGGTACTTTTGATTGTGCTCCCTGCGGTGGGACTCCCGACGGTCATTCTTTGCCTCAACAACCTTCCTCACACATTCTTCAGCAATACGGCTCTTGTTCACAAGTTCAGAGAAGACCCTAATCTCCATCGGTCCAACGGAGCTCAGGATTTCACTTCGAAGTCCTCCCTCATACTTAATACACTTCCATTCCTCAAAGTCTCCCGGGGTTCCTTGACACATACGAGAATACCTGAATAACTCCTCAAATTTATCCGTATACTCAGATACGGACATTGTACCCTGCTTCAGTTGCAGTAATTCAAGTTCCTTGACCGTTCTAGCAGAATTCGGGAAGTACTTCTTATAAAATTCCACTTGGAAGGCACCCCAGGTGATAGGATCATTCCCCTGCTGCAGGAGACGTCGAGCCCCTTGCCACCAATG
>NC_029776.3:30343318-30366835 GCF_000817695.3 Arachis duranensis
TATATCAATACATCATACCCTCGCCTGGAGCTAGTGAAATCACATCACTGCGTCTACCCAGGGGGGGCTCAAATTATCCCATTCAAAAATCATTATCATCATGCAATCGCATCATCAATTCATCTCATCAAGAACAGTCCTCAACATCCACGACGCCAACATAAGGGATCTCTCAGTGGTACAAACACAAACAATACAGACAAGTAATACACAATTAAGGTACAAGTAGAACAAGTAGTACATAATCAGGTAACATAGCATATATGATGTAGAAATCCAAAACAAATAGGCAAACCCAAACAACTCAAACATATGCAAATGATGTATGCCTACGCTATGGCTGATGATATCATCTGTCGGTTATCAAGCCAACCCGACGTGTCCGGTAGCTAACCCGGGCACAGTCTCTCTGTTGCGTATTAATATCATTAGAGGGAATATCTGCCCTGTCACCATTAGAGGGTATCTATGCCCTGTCACCATTAGAGGGTATCTGCGCCCTGTCGCCATTAGAGGGTATCGGTGTCCTGTCACCCTTACAACCAGAGAGAAAACACAAGCATACTCACATTCAACATTTTCCATCATTATTCATTTATCACATTAAATCATTAATCATATACAACATTAAATCATTAATCATATACATATACATACCCAGTCATAATTCAGTTCTTATCACAGCCATCCGACCTGTACTATACACAACACTTTCACCATCATCTTCAGCAACTCATACAATCATCATTACTCATCATTCATCATTGATTCTCACTTTACTTCATCCTCAAGTCACCACATGTCCTAGCTTCTTTTCATTACTAGGCATACTATAAAGATTTAAGACTAAAACAATGAAAATAGAGGCTTGGAGGTTTGAAATTTAGTTTTAAAATACAAAAAAAATCATATTTGCTGAAAATAGGGTAACGCATGTGCGTCGCCCATGCGCACGTGTGGTAAGCGGAAAAAGGGAGTGGCGTGTGAGCATCGCCCATGCGTACGCATGGAGGCGTTTTGTGCTATGTGCACAAATCCGGCACAATACCATCACAACTCTCTGGTTTTTCTACCGCGCAGCAGCATCAGCACAACAATGCATACACGTCAGCCACGCACACGCATGGGGGGTAAATTATATGGGTCACGCGTGCGCGTCGGTCATGCGTACGCGTGGGCGTACGTTTTCTAAAAATTTTACTAAGTCTGAAAAGCTGCAGAATTTCATTTTCAAACCTCAAACTTTTGCCACACATAACTTTTTCTACAAAATTCCTTTTTCAACTATTTCTAAACCGTTGGAAATATCGTTGAATGAACTTCCATAAAAGTCCAATTTCGAAGAACTCCTAACTTCGAAGACCGAGTTACGGATCGCCGAAGTTGGTCAAAAATCAGTTTTTTTACCCAAAAATAGAAATCACTAATTTTTCCAATGTTCACAAGTCAAATTCATTTTCACTCATCCAAATGACTACAACCCAACCACATTCACATAATTACACTCAACCAAAACCAAACCTACCTCATCTACACAATTCAACTCAATTTCATCACTTTCCACTCCTAAATTCCTAATTTCTTATTATTTCACATTCCTCCCATTTATTCACACACTCAATATTCAATATCCATTCAATCTCATATGACATCACAAAATACAGACATCACTTATATTCCTTACCTCTTTCTGGCCTCCAGCCCAAGATCCATGGCCTTCGGCCCAAATTCACAATGTAAATGCATATTCCACAAACTAATATTCATTATCCAATTCATCAAATTCTCAACACAGCAAACATACAAATTCACACAATTCTCAACCCAATCATTAATTTACATTACATAACAACTACACATATTAGTACCAACCATTTACACAATCCAAACTTAATCCTAGGGACATCTAGCCTAGGAATTCTCATCGCATATTAGCACCAACCATTTACACATTCCAAACTTAATCCTAGGGGCATCTAGCCTTGGAATTCTCATCACACCACACGGTACTTAAATGAAACTTAAACTGTACCTCTTGTAGCCAAATCAATTGAGCCTCTTCTATGGAAGTCTCCACCAACCCTTAGCTCCAAGCCTCACCAAAGCTCCACAAGCAATACCAACCTCCCAATTGTGCATCAAAATCACCAAATACACTAACATAACTAATTTCACATACATACATCAACCTAGGGCTCATAAAAATGACAAATTACAAGGGTTTGAGCACTTCTTACCTTAGCCCATATGAAGTAGGGATAGAACCCACTTAGAATCCATGTTGGAGTATCCCTAAACACCCAAAATCACAAGATTTCAACACTAACTACCCAAAAACGTGTAACAGTGGAGAATTTCGAAAACTGGGCAGAGATGAATGGAATACTCACCACAAAACTTAGATAGAATTGTAGAGGATGAGAAGAGCGATGTGTGGCCGCAAACGGCTCGTCAATCGGAGCTCCGTAGCTCAAGTTATGGTGGTTTGAAGATCAAAGAGAGTCAGGTTTTCTCTCTTCTCTTCTCTCTTCTCAATTTCAGCGCCCAACACCCCTTCTTTAGGGCAAAATGAGCTGAAATGCTCATAACTAATGTTTATATATGTTGAGTCTTGGGCCCACTTAGGCCCGGTTCACTTATTTTTGTCCGTTGGCCCAATTTTGGACCAAAACCCTTAAGATTAGCGCTCTAAATCGCACTTCAAATATTTCTACCTCCCCTAATTATAATTTTACGCAGAAAACTATGTTTTCCGACTCGGAAAAATTCACTGAATCCAAATATCATATTTAAATCATCAAATTCCAATTGCAAAATCTTCCAACCATATTCGCTCCTACTTAACTTATTATTTAATCAATTTCGGTTAGACCGGGTATTACAACTATTGTATAAAATTTGTGAGTCTAAGTTTTCTAATACAACCTTTTATACTCAATTAAGGTGAAGGATTCAAACCGTCTCATTCTCGCCAAAGCATCCATATCCCGTATATATAGGGTGCTGAGCAGTCAGGGCAATGCCACGTAGATGGCAATTTGATTTCTTATATACCTAGGACTTTTCTCAGTATTCCCAACTATCCTGTACATAGTCCCTTTTCACGTGTACAAATTTTCACTTACTATCTTATCTCTACATTCAACTCCTTTTGCTTATGCGACTACCTTTTGCGTAAGCAAGGAATCTCATACATGAAACTCTATTCTGTACATGGTGATCCCAATCTTATTCAGTGTCACGTATATGAAACTTGTCGTGTACGTGGGGATCCCTCTATTGTTGGATTCCCAAAAAAATCACTATTTAACATCTCAACTTTAAAATTCATAATAAATTCTACAACATTAGGATATTTTTAGATAGTTAATGACCGACACTAAGACTGGAAGACAGAGACTTAGAGTCTCTGTATTGTATTTAGTGTAAAATATACAAGACTAAATTATATCTCAATATTATGATTGATTTAAGATAAATATAGAGACTATAAGGTAGATTTAAAATTTGAGAAGTTAAATAAAGGTATTTTTGGAAAAAAATATTATTAAAATATTAATTAATCTTCCTAAAAGTTTCAATCTCCTATGTCTCCACTTGTTGGGGGTATTGAAGGCACTGAAATTTTATGTTTCGAAATTAAAATTTTAGTTTTAGTATCTATCCACTAAATATAATATTAAGTCCTAGCTAGTCTTCTAATTTTAGTCTCAATATATTTTAAGCTGTATTTTTTGAATGCATTAAACAAGACTCTTCTAACTAGGAGTGGCAAACAGGGCGAAACCCGCCGAACCAACCCATGTAACCCGCCAAAGAAGGGGGGTTGGGCTAGAAATTTGAAACTATCGAACTCAAAAGCCCGCCTAACCTGCACCGCCTAATCTGTGGGCTTTGGCGGGCTTTGGCAGGACGGGACGGACTTCTTCAGCGGGTCAGGCATTTTTTGTGAGGGCCATTTTTTTACAAATTTCAATGATGTTATTGATCTACAAGAGGATAAAAATGATAATTGAAGATGTTATAAGTTATATTTTAGATTATGTTTTATATTTTATTGATTATAAACTTGAAGGTGTTTAATTATATGTTTTGGACAATGTTTGTTTTGCTTTAAACAATGTTGGTTTTAGTATTTTGTTTCAAAAAATTTGGTTTATAATTATGTTTATTACATATTTATAATTATAAAGACTTAAATGTTTATGAATTTAAAATTTATAATTTTTTTATATTTTAGAAATTATAAATTTATTGAAATGGTTGTGAAATTATATATATTGTTTAATATTTAATAATTTATAAAAAAAAAGATAGATCACTAGACAGAGCAAAACAGGCCAACCTACCAGATGATGGGCTTTTGGTAGGACGGGACAGACCAACTCGGTAGATAGCGGACTTTTGGCGGAATAGGACGAACTTCTCTGTTTGCCTCCCCTACTTCTAACAAGATTATTGGCACCTCAATTAAAATTAATTAAGGTCATTTAGATAAATTTGACATTTGGTTCATGTTGAGGTTCAAATCTAATACACTTTTATTTCACTTTGTTTAATAGTACCGAATTGAGAAAAACATATTTAATTATCAGTGACAGAAACATGTTTATTTAAAATAAAATATTTTAAATATTAAAAAAATTTAAAAATAAACCTAAATATGAAGAACTAAAATAATAATTTAACTAATTGTAAACTAAGAAGAACGCTCTACAAAAGAAGAATAATAGAAATAGTCACTCTTTAATAAATGTTTCACTAACCTTTTAGAGAAAACAAAATCTGTTTTATCAAGAAAATTCTTTATAAAAAAACCTTTATTAAAAAATTTTCACATAATATCCAATAAAAAAAAAGAGTAAACTTCCTACATAATATGTGTATGGAATGCCAAAAATCCCTTTATGTCCCAGCACAAGAAGTTGTGAATTCTCAATCTGTCTCAGAAGAAGGCCAGAATCATGCTCTTTCTTAGCTTAGGCTACAATTTTTTCTTAAGTTTTTTCTTTTTTTTTGAAAGAAAGGTTATATTAAGAAGAGAGGCCTATAATATCAAGGTGAACTAAGATACAAATAATTATATGGGTTTCTTTCATCCACAATAAATTTGGCTTGGTAAAAATTAAATTGGCAAGTATGTGTGCTACTGAATTTTCACTTCTTTTCACATGTGTAAAGTTGCAAAACCTAAAACTATTAAAAAGGGCTTCATAGTTTGCCATGATAGTGCCGAAGCGACCCGTAAAGGCTTGTGTGGCTTTCAGAGCTTGTATTACTTCAACATTATCCCCTTCCACTTCTACTTCCGAAAAACACCCTAGTACCACCAAGCTCAATCCCATAAAAATAGCCCATACTTCAGCCTCTGTAACTGAAAATAATGCAACAACCTCCAGTGTGGCAGCAAGCACAACCATCCCTTTCCAGACTTTAACAACAACACCAACTCCTCATCTCCTTTCATTAATGATGACAGCATCTACATTAACTTTGTATCTTCCTTACTCTGGAGCCCTCTATTCGCTCGCACTCTGACTTTTCGAAGGTGCTCTTCCTGACAAAAGGACATACAGGTAGGGCCTGGTTTCTTCCGTGAAGGCTCAGCACGCTTTCTTCAGCAAAGCCTCTGGCAGAGAGTCTTCCTGATTGAAGATTAGTTTGTTCTTACCGATCCAAATTGCATGAAGACAGCAAAGGAAGAGCCCACCCCTTTCATCTCCAAAATGATTGAGCATCGATGGAATCTATTGTTGTAGGGAGGTGTTGGTCGTTGTTTCTTTTTGAGCATAAATGGGGAGATAAACCAGAAACGCCTCGCCCAATTGCATCCATGAACAGGTGAGAATATGTCTCTTCCTTTTCCTAACACCTAGGGCACACTGCAGTTTCTCTCATGCCTCTCTTCTATAAATTTGACTTTGTAGGTAGAGACCGGTTCATCAGTCTCCAGATGAAGTTCTGGGCTCTCAAGAGAATTCTCATCTTCCAAAATATTTTCCAAAATTGATGCTCTGCTTGGATTGGGGTGATAGTACGAACTGCGGTCTAATTGTGGCTTCCGATGAGGTGGTAAGCTCTCTTTACCTCATAATCTCCTTTTCTATTGTACTTCCAATAGTAACTATCTTTTTGTGCATGAATATCTATAGGTAGCTCTAGAATTTTCTCTAGTCCAAAAGGTAGAAAAGTATTATTGATTATCTCCTGGTTCCATGTTTTATCTTCTTGGTTAATAAGGCTATCCACTGTGATTTTCTTATCAAAGCATGTTTTTGTGATCCACACTTTGAACTCGTTTTCGTTAGGAAGCGACGGATCTCTCCAAATCTTTGTATTCCTCTCTGAGCTAATTTTTCATAGTCCACCCAGCTCTAGCACCCACTTTATTTCCCATATGCTTCTCCATGTATAACTAGGATTATATCCCCTGTCTGAGTCAGTGAACTTTTTCTTAGCATAATATTTAGCTTTAAATATTCTGGCCATGAGTGATTCTGGATTTTTGACTAAGCGCCATCCTTATTTAGCAAAAAGCTCTTGGTTAAAAGCCTCGAAGCTTCAGAAACCCAGCCATCCATTCTCTATTGACTTACACATCTTGTCCTAAGCTACCTAGTGTATCTTTCTCTCCCTTTTCTTGCTCCCCTAGTAAAAATTGCTAATAATCCCCTCTATATGGTTGCAAAGACTTTTAGGAATTTAGAAACACCCCATAATATACGATGAAATAGATTGTTCCACTAACTTAATTAAGACCTCCTTCCCTACTTTGGATAGTGACTTCTCTTTCCAACCTTTTAACTTCTTCCAGGTTCTTTCTTGGACAAACTCAAAAATCTTTTTCTTGGATCTTCCAATCAAAGTTGGGATTCCCAAGTATTTTGAGTGATTTTTCACCGCATTTATGTTCAAACAATCTTGGATAAGGATCTGTCTTGTAGGAGATACATTTCGGCTAAAGAAAATCTCTTACTTGTCCAAATTGATTCTCTGTCCAGAAGCTAATTTATAGTTTTAAGAATCTCTATCATCGATAGGATAGTTTGGTTTGATGATCTCAAGAATAGGATGCTGTCATCAGCAAAGAAAAGGTGTGTAACCTCAAGAGCTATCCTTGCTATCTTAATCCCTTGGCTTTTCTTTCCTGAGCTCTTGTCAGAAGACCAGAAAAAACTTCAGCACACAGAATAAAAAAGTAAGGGAAAAGTGAGTTCCCCTGCCTAATTCCTCTCTCAGACTTAAATTCCTTTGTTGGGAAGCCATTTAGAATGATTGAGAACGAAACTGAGCTGATGCATTTTCAAATGAGGTCGATCCATTTTCGCGAGAATCCCATAGATTTCAATACCTCCATAAAAGCCCATTTGACCCTATCGTATGCCTTCTCCATATCCAATTTCAGTCCCATGTAGCCCTTGTTTCCATCTTTCTCTTTTTTTCATACAATGAAAAATATTGAATGCCACTAGCCCGTTATCCGTTATAAGTCTTCCTGGAATAAAAGCACTTTAAAAATTATCAACTTTTTCCGGTAGGATCAGCTTCATTCTATTTGCCATGGCTTTGGTTACTATCTTGAAAATCACGTTACAAAGTGATATTGGCCTATAGTTTTTTGTATGAGTAGGGTTTCTGGTTTTTCGTATTAGGCAGATGTAGGTTTTATTCATTTGGATTAGAGCATATTTGACTTCTCTTGTGAAATTCTCTTGTAAAATATTTAGTCTTTCTAGCATTATTCTGCCTCTAACCACTTCTGTGACTTCCTCCACATTTTCAGTTCTTTCACCAGTAAACAGATTTTCAAAAAAAATAGTAATCACCTCTTCTACTTTTCCTTCCTCCTCATAGACTATTTTTCCTTCATCGGTGATCTTTAGAACTTTATTCCTTTTCCTCCTTCGCGTGATTTTTTAGTGAAAGGACTTAGTATTTCGGAACCCACTTTTAGCCATGAAGCTCTTGATCTTTGCACCCACCAAATCTCCTCTTGTTTGAGGAGTTCGTCAAATTCTCCTGGCAAAACCTTGCTTTTAGCTATGTTCTCCTCTGATTGTAGGCCTGCCTGCACTTCTTCAAGGTTTTTTTTGTTTTTCTTTTATTGCCTTAAAAATCTGTCTGAAATGTACCTGTCCCCAATCTTTTAAAATGTTGCTGCAATTTCGGAGTTTTCTTGTAATTCCTATATTACTTGGTATCTATGTCTTCTTAACTATCTCCTCACACTCCTCTTTTTCCAGCTAAACCTCCTCAAATCTGAACACGTATGATCTATTCTTCTTTCTTTCTATTTCTCCCAGCATGTCTATAAGGATTAGACTGTGGTCTGATCTATATCTTTGAAGGTGTTATACCACTACTATAGGAAATGCTTCTTTCCAGCTTATATTTGCCAAGGCTCTATCCAATCTCTTCTAAATATTTTGCTCTCCTTTTTGGTTGTTAGACCATGTGAAGGCATGGCCTACGAAACCTAGATCTAATAATTTGCTAGTTCGTAGCGCCTCTTTGAATCCTCTTGTTTGTGAAAAAGTCACCAGCATCCCTCCTTGTTTATCCTTCTGCTACAAAACTTGATTGAAATTTCCGAAAACTATCCACGGCATATTCTTTGACTGTCTGAGAGATTTAAGAATCTTCTAGGACTTATTTTTGTTTGCCACATCCGGATATCCATAAAACCCGATAGTGCTCCATGAGTTAATGTCCCCTTCTTTACTAATCACCATATCAATGTGGTTTTCTGACATTGAAGATATTTTCACTATAAAATTATTTTTCCACAAGACCGCCCAAGCCTCTAGCTCTACTTCTCCTCTCTCCTCTGTAATTTACACCAATAATATTGTCTAGTCCTCTTCTTCTTCTCAATCTATCAATCTCATCAACCTTCTTTCTTTTTTCCATTAAGAAAACAAGGTTGGAATATTTTTGTCTCAAGATCTTGTTAAGATTTCTTACTGCCCATGGGTTCCCAAGTCCACAACAGTTCCATCTTACCAATATCATTGTTCTTGGCAGGGTTGCTTAGCAACCACTGTCGTTGGTGAGTTTGTTTGGTGCTTCTTGGTTATGCTTTCATCTTCTCTTTCAATTATATTCTGTGTATTTTAATTATTATTAACAATAATTAATAATAAAAATGCTTGTGAACGGTTTGTGGATGTCACCAATCCTTTTTAATAATAAAAATACTTTTTAATAATATAATTCATGTTGTGTGCTTTGTTGTTCAGATTCCTGTCAATAAAAAGAAGAAAAAAAGGTACCAAGAGGAATTGGAGGAGCGCATTGTGTCACTGATTTTTTCATTATTTGGTAAGCAGGCAAGTGAGGTTTCTATGGAGTTCACTTAGGATGTTTGATACAAGAGTGAATAGCTTTTACATTTTGCATGTAATTTATCTGACAGTCTAATTTTTAATCTTCCTCAATTGCATTATTGACCTTAGTATAAGATGTTATTTTGATTTTATAGACAAAAATGTCTTTGTTTAATTTCTTGTTTCGTTTTAATTTTTCAACTTATTCATCTTAAAATATCATTATAGTGGAAGATGCTTCTCAGGCTGTGTTAATTAGCTCTAATATGAATGAATCATAATATTTTATATGTGTACATATATGTAATAATCACCGTTGATGGATGTAAGTGAATCTAACACATTAGACTATGCATGATATTTTGTTTTAATATAGAGATTTACTAAGGAAGTATCCAGCCATTATTCAAATCATTCATCCTCAAAACTCTTTCCAAACAAACCCTAGAATATCAAACTTTACATACCTTGAATTTGCAGATCCATAAAGGTAGAAAATTTGTGTGTTTCATTGTTCTTTATATATAAGACTTAAATTAGAAAAACTATTAAGCTTCACATAGTTGAATCTTCAAAGCTTCAATTGCTCTTTTTCCTTTTTGGTAATACTGGAAGAAGATATCGGTATAATTTTTCACTGGTGTGTATGATTTTGGCCTTAACTTGTTCACTAGCTGCTCAATTGGTCCAATCTCTTTATCTGGATTCGGAGTGAAGAACATAGCTATAGTAAGTCTGTCCTTTTCTTGCTTATATTTGCTTCTATTTTTATACTTTCTCTTAAATAAAAAACAATTTAAAAAAAAGTGAAAAAGGCTGTATTTTTATACTTTCTTTTAAACTATTAAATACAAGTTTAGTTAACGTATGTATCTAAATATAAATTGTCCACATTCTTTTATCTTTTTCTTTTCTGCATCTGATTGAGCCTTTTCTTTTCTGTATATACAAATTCATCAAAAATTTTAAAAAGTCGGAATAAATATGGTTGGTAGAGATGGAGATCGCGGCCGCGGCCGTGGCCGAGGCCAAGGTCGAGGCCGAAAGGAGAGGCCTAGGCTTTCTACCGGTCACCCCTTTAACTTGCATGTGGATCCATACACTCTTGTTGGGTTATCATCAGGCACGACTATTCCGACCAATGGGAGACCGCCACCTATTACTATTACTACTCCCTCTCGTCAGGAGCCTCAGATACACATGATTCCTACTCCGAGTGTGCCAAAATCATGCACTCAACAAGGCAACAAACCTTCCAACACTACCTAACATGATGTGCAGAGTAATCCAGCTATTGTAGCTCCCAGCCGAGCAGGATCTTGCAGAGAAAGACAAACCACATCTAATGGTACCCAAGATACTAAGGGTCAAGGAACTTTCGCTACTACTTGTCACCCTAGCACAAGTGCTCCCAAACTTAGATATGATGGTGCCAAATGGTTTGTTATTGATTTAAATTTTATGAATAGCATGTCTCATTTTTACTAAGTAATATGTCTTTATCCTTTTTTTTGTTTTTGATGTAGTTGGCACCCACCTAAGCCTGGCTTGAAGTGTATTTCTCAGGTTTTTAAGAAAAACTACAACAAGCCTTGGTTGAGTTTTGATGAGGCAGATGATGATACTCAAAGAATATGATGGACAGAATGGAGGGTAAATTTTAATTACTATATTATAGTAATTAACTCAATAAAATTATATGGATGAGTTTTTAAGGATCTGCATGTTTTCACTGCACATGATAATCTCATTAATTAATTACTAAAGTATATGTCATAATCTGTTTAATTTAGACATGATGCAGGACTAATTTGTTTGATACATTTTTGCCTCAGATCTTGTTGTTTAGAATTTCAATGCCATATTATATACTTGCTAGCTGTTTTAGTTAACATGTATGAGAATTTTTTGTTTAGTCCTCACCATCATTATTAATCAAATTATTGCACTTAAAAATTAGCTAACATAGTTGATGTAATTGGTCAAAGAAAAGAGAAGTGGACTGCATGGGGATTTAGTTTAAGCCAGCTGGGTGTTGGGTTCCACTTCCATGATTTTTTCCACAAAAATAATGTCATTTATATTATGTAATCTATTGAATAGAATTACTAAAATTTCTTTTTATTAAAATATAAATGTTTTGACATTCTTGACACGGAACGGGATGATATCTATCAAGCTTGGAGGTTTAGGGCTGTTAAGCGCTTGCAAGGTATGCTCCATGCCATTCGCAAAAAAGGTGCCCGTCCATATTGGATCCTACCAGAAGTTCTTGGTGAATTGATGAGACATTGAAACACTAATGCCTATAGACAATTACAGGTGAGAAATATAGCTACCAGAAAATCGACTCGAGGTACCTCCCTTCACACTGCAGGAGGCACCACCTTTCCAGAAGCAAGGTTACACTTGGTAAGTTGCTTATAGAACCCTCTTTTTTACTTTATACTATCAGTTGCCATCATAATTTATACTATCAAAATTTACCTATTCATTGAGCTATATATGCTGCTATGCTATTTCAAAACACGTTAAGACATTCAAGTCTTGCTCTCTAAACAATTTAGGCTTTAGAAGTGTCTGGTAAATAGTCATAATATTGATGAGATTCTGTGACTAAACATGCGCTAGTCTCCATGTCTCTTTACTTCAAATTGCATGAGTATCTGTCTCCTGTGGCTACTTTCCATCATCAGAATATGTCACATGAAGGTTTATTATATATAAGAAAAGAAATTGGGAGTAAAATCTGCTTCCTTGAAGGTTTATGTCTGTTGTCACTGTTTTGCTTGACAGAGCATAAAATGCTGCCAAACATGCAGATGGTGGCTGAGTCTATAATCCTATTCTACTAGGAGAGAAAAACTATATCTTCTTAATAATTTCTCATGTGCGCTCCCATGCTTAAGCTAGGCATGTAATAAGCATAGTTCAGAATCTTATGAAGATAACTATAATTAGAGTTATGCTAGTGAAGTCATTTCTCATGGGACAATGCATTGACTCATCCATTCTTTACCATTGAATGAGCTCTAAGTGGGGTGCACACACATTCAATTGCAGATTATGGATAAATTTGGAAGATATCCCATAATGAATGAGTTTACCAAAGGTTTTTCTACTAATTAAGACAAACATGATAACAAGGATTAAGATGATAATTGTTGAAAATGGTCAATGAAACTTTGCTTCTATGTTGGTAGCCAGATGATAATTAAGGCTTGGGAATGGTTTTATTAATCTCTCTAACTGGTTTAATATCACCTTTAACATGTCACTTGTTGCATCCCTTAAAAATTTAGAAATGTTACTATCTTAAATGCCAGCCTGTTCTCAAATGTCATTTTTCTCTTTGTACTTTATAAGCTGTTCTAAGTGTAGTGGCTTAGTTCAGTACATCATCAATTATACACTCATATTTGTTGATAATTTGGTTACATTATGTAGAATCATTCACTTGGAAGACCACCACGTATGGATGAATTTTTTGAGCACACTTATACTCGCAAAGAGGATAGGACTCAATGGGTTGATGAACACTCTCGAAAGACAAAGGTAACTTACTTTCATTGTAATGTTGGACTTATTTTTTTCACATATCCCCTTAATTTTTGAATTATTGATACTTATAGTAGTTTATCAATCATTTCTCCTCATTGTAGGATATATTTCAATAGCGTATATTTCAGGCTGAGCAAGAGCGGCAGACTGCTATAGAGGCTGATGTAACTGATCCACCGCCTATCTATGAGAAAAGAATATGGATTGAGATAGTGGGTAGAAAGCGAAGAGGTAGGGTATATGGCATGGGTGAGGTAAGAGATTCTTCCATAGTGCGACCTTGAGTTGATGGGCCAACCACGACCACCAGCACTGATGTTTTGGATCTTAAAGAATAAATCGCAATACTCAATAGGAAAGTTGAACAACATCCCGCTGAATATAGAGAGCTTGAAGACCGCTACCAAAGGGAGAAAAGAAAGTGGCAACAAACTACTGAATCCTTGCGTGAGGATCTCAACACTAGTAACTCACAGATGGATCAGTTTAGTCATCAATTGAGCAGCTTGACTGAGTATGTGAGGGCCATGGGTCCTAGTAGTTCTGGATCACGTGTTCCCCCACCTTCTCCTTTTACTTTTCCAAGCTCCCAGAAGAGTACAGCCACAGGTAGAAAACTCCCACCTATTCTCAGCGACCAGAATAACCACAGAATTCTCAAAGGGACGATGATTTTGATGATCTTGATGACTCGGATGATTATTTAGATGAGTATGAGTATGGTTATTTACTTTTCTTTGAATATTTTTTATTATTAGTAGATTACAATTTAAACGAATATAAGTCTAAGTTTAGTTATTTATCTTGTCTAGAGTCTTTATGTTAGAGGATTATTTATTATTTTGGTAAGTTTGTAAACTCATTATTTTTACATTTAGAATTTTATTTACCTAATATTGTGTATAAATTTTATTTCTATATTTAAAAGTTTATTTGTATTAATTGTCTACTAATTTTCAAATAGAAAAATAATTAAAAAATTATAGCTATTAAAATCGATGGTAATATTGTCGCTTTTAAAATTTAAAATAGACCAAAAGAACAAAATACAGACACAGAATTTGTTGGTATCTAAGTAATTAAATCGACGGCTCTTTTGTCGATTTTATTAAATCAAATATCGACAAAAGTGGTGTTGATTTTATATAATAATATCAATGGCTATGTTGTCGATTTTATTAAGCATATGTCGGTATTTAAATAATTAAATCGACGGCCCTTTTGTCGATTTTATTGAATCAAATATCGACAAAAATTTTGTTGATTTTATATAATAATATTGACGGCTATGTTGTTGATTTTAGTAACAATGTAGAATTCCCAAACTCATATTATAGACAGACACACCATCGATTTTATTAAGTTATTATCGACAGCTAGCCAATCTGTCGATTTTAATAAAATTTTAAAAAATCGACAAGCTTAATAGTGACCATCTCTGTCGTCCATTTTGCCGTCGAATTTTAATATTATCGATGGCTTAGCCGTCGATTTTAACGATGTTTCTTGACAACAACGACGACGACAACAGTATTAATAATATTAACGACGATTTTAACGACGACGACGACAATAATAATAATAATAATCTATTTATATATAATATTTATATCAAATTAAATCAATTTTAAAAACTAAATGTGAAATTTGATTTCACATACACGATTTATTAGAAATAATGAAATTCCATTTAATTTTAATTTTTAATATTTTAATCAGTTTTCAATTAAAATGGAATTAAACTAATTATCATTGTCATTATATAATAAACGTACTGAATTTGTTATTTTATCTTTATTCAAAGTAAAATTCAAATGAAATAATTTGAAGTCTATAATATTCTTGAACCATAAAGAAAGAGACCTAAAAAAATAAAAATATATATAACTGTAATAGTAGCATGTCAATTTTACACTAAACTTTATATCAAAAAACTAATGAAAATTTATCGATAACCTAATATTTTACTAACCTCATTAGAAAAGCAATTGGCATATGATGTTGTGTTCTCTGTTACACATTTTATTTCAAGTCTGAAAGAGTGCAAATGTTTATTGTAGAGTAAACTTCTTCCTCTATTAGCTTATTTTAAAAAAGGCAAACATCAGATAGCTCAAGATATGATATTAATTGATAGTCTCTTAAAGATTTTGTATTGTTGTTGAGTATCTTCTCAATCGTAATAAGGTAGAGGTTTTTTAATTTATCATCAGTCATATTTAGTCCTAACAAAAGTACATGATGGTTTTGTGAAATATTTAATAAGTAATTCCAAAATAAAAACCATTATTATTAATAAAAATAAAGTAAAAAGAGAATACAATTTTGATAATAAAAAAAAGCATAGTAAAATACCTTAGTTTTTCAATATTTTTCTTTTCTCCTATAGTATCACGTCAGCTAATAATATTCAAGTTACATTCCAAACACGATCTAATTTGCTAACGCTATTAGATATCAGTAGCATCACAAATAATTTTCTCAATTTATGACCAGATAAAAGTTCAACTATCTCATTAATAGCTGCAATAAAGTCCCTATCGTCACACAATAGTCCTATGAAATAGCAAACATATTGAAAATTAGTATATGTAATCCTATTAACTGTCTTAATAGACTCATATGTTGTGCAACCTCTTTGAATAGTTAATAAATTTCTCATATAGTAGATATCACTTGTACCCGGTGGAACATAATTTAACCTCCCAATAGAATATTCTCTTTTGCGTGGATGTCATTTTCTTGTTTCTCTATCATAAACAAATTGATTAAAACTCAGCATACGTCAAAGCTTGTCATACTTCAAATTCTTTGTTGGCCTACATCCATGTTAAGAACATCATACATTTTTCTTCATCTTTTTTCACGATTTTCTCAAGATCGTCATAATCTTTAAAGATGATATTTTACTCTCCAGACAAACGAAAGGTTAATCTCATCATTGAAGGCTGCCTCTAATGAATATCATAAGTCAAAGTTCTCCATACAGCCTCACATGCAGAAAAATATCTCCAATCATAAAATTATTTGATCTCATCAATAACCTAAGAATCCTCTCCATTGGAAGCTTCTTTTAAAACTCCAACTGCTATCCTGGACCTTTATTCACGTACTTGAAAAAAATATTTGATAGCATTTGACTTGTTGCGATACTCTACATTAACATGCACTTGATAAGACATTAGTAGATATGCATTGTATGGAATCATATTCCTATTATCTATATAGATTCCCTTCTTCTCAATAACTACTCTTGTGTCTCATCTTCTATATGATTGGTATTCACTATCATCGATAACTATGGTGCTATTGAATATTTTATGATAATATTTGGTGCAATACCCATATTTCATGCAGGGAGATTTTGAGAAAGCTCTACCATGCACATGGTCCGTGAATAATACATGTAAACACAGCTCTAAACAATTTTGGGTACCAAATAGGATCAAACAATTCTAACGATATTAACCTGTCTATTTGAGTTGTCGTTGTTATCTTGTCTCCACTCAATCATAAAAGAATGAGAGCATGTGGCAGACCTCTTTTTTAAAATTTCACCATGTACATCCCTTATAACAAAGAAGAGACAAAAAAATAATATATTATAAATAAACTATCTATTCTATATATGTGCTTTGATAAATTAAGGGTGATCATAAAAAATCAATAATATATTAAAAATAAAAAATTATTTTACCATTTATTTTATTATAATTTAAAGGATAATTTCTCTAGAAATAAGGTTGGATGATGAACAATACATGTATCTAGCACTCTAAATGAAATTCTTTATTTAAGATCCGAGATTATCATGTCAAGCTTAATTTTAAATACTTTACATGATATATTCGATCGGTCTTTAACTTTTAAGTTTTTTTCCAATTTTAAATAGAGTTTTCTAATTAGTAAATAGAAATTAGAATTATAACATTAAATATTAAATGTTCATTGTTCACTTAAGAATATAGAAATTTGAATTAAAATTTTTTTAACATATCCTATTTAATTGTGTAAGATGTATATTAATGTTAATTTAAAAATAAAGATAAAATAAAAGACATAAATTTTATTTATTTGTTGTTCTATTTATATGTTGTCTCAACTCTTAACAATTAAACATAGCGTATGAGAATATTTTCCAAACGTGAGCTAATTTTAAAATTTGCGTTGTCTTTATAATATTCTTTTTTTTTTTCTGAAAAAATTAAAAACCCTTACGGAATATTGAGCACAAAGAAATAGTATTTGGCTTGTATTGTTTTGTATTTTGGACTTTAGCATGTACAGTTGTACACAAAGAAATCATATTGTGTCTGTAGTTAAATTGTAATTCAATGATTACATTAAAAATTTAAAATGTAATTGAAAGATCACATATCCTATTTAATTGTATCTACCATGTTAATATTAATTTTTTCTATCGTTTTTTAATTTCTATTACTTATCTTTATTTAATCTAATAAAAAAAAGAAATTAGAAATGATTTTTAGTTTTCTCATAAATTATATGAATCCTATTATTTTTTTATAAAATAATCAAAATTAACAACAATTTAAAAAATAATAGTCTTATAAATTATGTAAATTTAAAATATATATTTTTAATTTTTCGAAGAACTAAATTAGATCAATTTTTCAGGAACAACAATAAAAATAAAATTAAGTATAGAAAAATAAATATTAGATTTTTTTTTAAATAACATAAATGACCACACATTTTAACAAAATATGTAATTTCATTCAATTTAATATATTCTTTTGTAGTTAACATATTTATTTTTAAATTATGTAAATTTTTAAAAAATATTTTTAGACATATTTTTTTATTTAAGAATTCAAACAAAATTGTATTCTAAATTTAAAATTTTAAATACAGTGTTTTAATTAGTAATTAAAAATTAGAATGAGAATTTTTTAAATAAATACACATTAAAAAATAACAACCGACTTAATTGTATTAAAAATAATTCATTTAGAAATTTAAAACTTTATGACATCAAATACTAAATTAGAAATTAACAAAATATTAACAGTATGAATTGAAAATATAATCATAAGTAATAACTAAATAACTGTAACTTATATTGTTAAAAAAAATTAAATTCTAAACATAAAAAAATTCAAAAAAAATAAAAAAATAACAATTCAAAAAAAAATAATATTTTCACCAAAATAAACAGATAATTTTGACATTATTTCATTAGATAAATTTTAAAAAGAGATTCTAAAACATGTGCATTCAAATTTTTAATTTTTATTCTCAATATTGATCACCGTGCAAGTTTTGGTATCTTCTTTCACCCTCGAATTTTTGGACTCCGAGAATAATTGCTTGATTGGCGTAATAGCATTTTCTAACACCTCGCATTCACCATTATCTGCAACTTTATTAGAAAATTCAAGTAATAAATTATATACAAAATACTTGTTAAATTAAAGACATTCTCCTCATATATTATTTTAACTTAATAATATTTTTTGAATAGCTACCTTTACATTTTCTATTTTCTCTCTTTTAATGAATAAGGATATCTTTGAGATTAAAAACAAACCATTAGTATAGTCAACATTTTGAAATTATAATTAATTATTATATATAAATTAGATATTATCAATGGCAAAGAATCAAAAAGTTAATTAATTTTTAATAAAAAATTATAATTGTAACTACACCTATAATTTGAATAAGGTGAACCTCAATAAATTTATTTATGAGATCCATATTATCAGTCATCTTTCTAATTTTTTAAAAAGGTAAAAAGAAAAAGTTGATTATCAGATATTTGGATTTCAACGATAAAGAGAAAGGTCTTGTTAATTAGGTTGAACAAAAGTGTAGGTGTATCCAATAAATCTTCTTTTATGAAAGGTATCATTTAACATATTAATAATGAAAAAAAAAATTTGTCATTAAAAAATAAAAATATCTCCATTAATGTTTCTAGAAATAAATGTATACTAGTTAGAACTTAACAATAAGAGTGAATCAAGTATCTCTACACAACTCTTTTTTAATACTTGTTCTGCCTCTTTATCAAAGACTACAAAACACACACAGTCATAATCATCAATAATATCAAACTTGATTCGATTCCTGCTTAATAAAAAAATTAGCATAAAAAAATTAAATATAAACCTATTCAATATTTAATTTACTGTTATTAGACTTTAATTTAAAAAAATAAATAAATAATTTTGAAATTATGGATAAAAGAAGATAGTCACAACTTGAATACTTAAAAAATTTTGTAAGAGTACTGTTATATTCAAATTGGCCATACCACTAGTTTGGAGTATTCATAATATGACTTATGATAGTCAAGATAATACAAATAATATTCTGAAAAAAAAATTATTGATTTAAAATAAGAATAGAAAGAATAAAAACTTGAAAAAATAAAGTATGATATGATAGTAAAAATAAAGTTTAAGTATAATTTGAATTTAAAAACAAATTTGAGTGTGATTTGAATATAAAAAACAAACAAATCTTCCTAATTCAATGAGTTTTTAATTTTATATTCCTATTTTTATGTTTAAAAAAATAAAAAATTTAAATTAATAGCTAAAGAATCAAAAAATTTGATTATCCATCATCGACTTCCAATTCATAAAATTATATTTGATAGACTTGTGATCCTTTTTAAGAATCTTGTCACTTTCAATTCCAGTAAGATATCCAATAATATCTAAAATAGATTAAGATAAAAATGATTTTTTGTCAATAACTTTGCTAAGAAAAAATCGATAAAATAAATAAATTGATCAATGAATTTTTTTTATAAAATAATAAATTTACCAACCAAATAGATGTAATCGAATCTAAAAACATTGAGAGTATCAAAACTCACAAATCTAAATCTATATTGTGGGATACTTGATGATTCTGAAAATCTATGCACAATAGTACGTTGGTTTAATTCACCACACATTCATGATGTGTAGTCTTGAAGTTACCCATATTGCTCCCAATACTAAAATATGTGATTTGATACGTCATTCTTTCTCTTAGCAAATTCACGAATCGATACATAAGAGAATTTTTAACTAAGGCATATATTTTTTCTCCTTATAATTGATAGATAAAAACAAAAAAAATAATTAAAATAAGGTAAATAAACACATTTGAAATATCAATAATATAATTTTAATATTATTTTAAAAAATGGTAGAAAACTCACGTTTTCATCGAGTCAAAATCATCTCAATTGACTATGGCAATGGAGAATTTTCGTAACTTAGTAGTGTTCATAACTTTATCATCATTTGTATATATACACATAAATTATCTCAACAATTTTGTGAACACGAACCGCCATTTAAAAAGATAGAAAAATTTTAAACCAGTCAAATATGCAAAAAAAGTAATTGACTGTACTAAGTAATAGAGATGTTGTACTATGCATTTCTAACTCATACTTTTATGGTTGACTCATATCTAGAGTTTACAGATAAAACAAATAAATTTAAATTGTAAATCCTAATAACTAACTACTTTAACAGGAAAGTTTTTTTCAAAAGTAAAAGAGTGAAGAGGAATATGAGGTAATTACGATCAATTACGTGAACTTATTTAGGATTTAGTAGTTATTAGGTGAACTTAATTTTTCAAAAATTTTAATTTATTAGCTTAAAATTTAAAAAATAACAATGTAAATAAAACAACTTAAAGTAAATAACTTAAAATTAAAAATTAACAACTTAAGTAAATAATCATTTATAATTTAAAAGAGTAATTTGCAAATAATTTAAAATTTAAAAAATAACAATCTGAGTAAATATTTCTAGTGATAATATATGGAGATAATATAGAAACTAAACAACGTAAAAAATAAAATAAAAAATTAATTAATTTTAAATTAATTATAAATCAGATCAATTAATTAGAATAATCAGTTTTTGAATTTGAATTATTAGGATTAGGCAATATAACTTCTTCCTAACACACTGTTACATCACATCTCTATTCAATCTCAACCCTCTTACTCCTTCGTCACCCACGCCACCGTTCAGCCTGACACTCCTCCCTGTCCGCTACTCAGCCGGATGCGCCTTCCCTCCCTCCACCCCACCCCCTGCAGTGCGTCCTCACCGATTGTTGAAGCTATATTGTGTCGCTACTGTTTCCTTGTGCCGTTGTCATTATTTTTGCGTCACTCTTCCTTGACAGCATTGCTACGATGTCAAACCACCCTCTCGGTAGTTGCTGTTGCATCGTGCCGATTTTTCGTCTGAGACGCTGTCATTCTCGGTAAAAGTCATTGGAGAGTGAACCATTGATGGAGCCATCAATTCGTTTATCTCATCGTCTAGGTTGCCGCTTCCGTGCGAGTGATATTATCGCGCGCGTTCTCCATGCACCATTGCAGCTGTCTCGCATTCCACGGGCGTCGTTGCTACTGCCTCGCGATCTTTGGGTGATGCTGTTGTTGTCTCATCGCCATCCTCTCTTTGCCACCTGAAAGAGCCTAGCAGGAGAAACGACACAAATGTCCAACACAAGAACAATATGGAAGTACTCACAACACAATATGGCAGCAACTATAACAAGAAAATATAGCAAGTAAAGCAATAACAAGAAGGAGTCATTTGAGGAGTCTTTGGAGGAGTCTTCTGATATTTTATACTATGATCTTTACAATAAGCATCAAATGGACCTGAGTACTCATCACCATTATCAGTACGAATGCATTTCAACTTCTTCCCAGTTTCTCTTTCAACAGAAGCTTGAAATTGCTTGAACACATTCAAAACTTGATCTTTGGTCTTCAAAGTGTAAACCCATAACTTCCTAGAATGATCATCAATAAAGGTTACAAAATAGATAGACCCTCCAAGTGTTCTTGTCTTCATCAGCCCACATACATCAGAATGCACCAAGTCAAGTATCTCTGACTTCCTTGAAGGCGGATGGCTTTTGAAAGAAACCCTGTTTTGTTTCCCAGCAAAGCAATGGTTGCACTTTTGCAAAGCAACCTTACAACCAGATAAAAGATTCCTCTTGGATAACATATTCATGCCCTTCTCACTCATATGACATAATCTCTTATGCCATAAATCAGTTTCATCAACAACCTCAGCAGCATTAACATCTTTCACAATCTTTGCTTGAGTTAAATAAAGAGTAGAGTGTCGAGTACCTCTAGCAACAACCATGGATCCCTTGGGAGCTTTCAACTATCACGAAAAAATAAGCTATCCAAGTATTCATCACACAACTTACCAACAGAAAGTAAGTTCAACCGAATATCTGGAACATGCTTCACACGCTTCAAAGTTAACCTGCTACCGTTGGAGGTTTCTAAGCAAACCTGTCCAACACCAGCATATTTTGCAACACCTTGATGAGCCATTTTCACATCACCAAAATCACCAGGAGTATAAGAGGTAAACAAATCCCTCCTAGATGTAACATGAATAGAAGCATCACTATCAATCACCCAACTAGTGCTATTATCAACAAGGTTAATGGTGCACGAATTTGTAATTCGCACAACAAACCAGCAAGTGCACTGGGTCGTCCAAGTAATACCTTACGTGAGTAAGGGTCGATCCCACGGAGATTATTGGTTTGAAGCAATCAATGTTTATTTCATTAATCTTAGTCAGAAGGCCAATAAGGTTATTTGGATTTAATTGTAAGAAGTCAAAGTATTTAAAATTGTAAGAAGAAAAAGGGAATAATAGCGTTACTTGTTGTGCAGTAATGAGGAATATGTTGGAGTTTTGGAGATGCTTTGTCCTTTGAACTTCAACTCTTCCTTGAAATCCTTCAACACACGCAAGGCTCTTTCCATGGCAAGCTCTATGTAGGGTGTCACCGTTGTCAGTGGCTACTTCCCATCCTCTCAGTGAAAACGTTCCTATGCTCTGTCACAGCACGGCTAATCATCTGTTGGTTCTCAATCAGGTTGGAGTAGAATCCATTGATTCTTTTGCGTCTGTCACTAACGCCCAGCCTTCAGGAGTTTTAAGCACGTCACAGTCATTCAATCCCAGAATCCTACTCGGAATACCATAGACAAGGTTTAGACTTTCCGAATTCTCATGAATGCCGCCATCAATCCGGCTTATACCACGAAGATTCTGATTAAGGAATCTAAGAGATACTCATTCAATCTGATGTAGAACGGATGTTGTTGTCAGGCACACGTTCCTAGATTGAGAAAGGTGATGAGTGTCACGGATCATCACCTTCTCCATAATTAAGCGCGAATGAACATCTTAGATAAGAACAAGCGTGTTTGAATGGAAAAAAAAGGAATTGTATTAAATCATCGAGACGCTGCAGAGCTCCTCACCCCTAACAATGGAGTTTAGAGACTCATGCCGTCACAAAGTATGTAATTCAGATCTGAAAATGTCATGAGGTACAAGATAAGTCTCTAAAAGTTGTTTAAATAGTAAACTAGTAACCTAGGTTTACAGAATATGAGTAAACTAAGATAATTGGTGCAGAAATCCACTTCTGGGGCCCACTTGGTGTGTGCTGGGGCTGAGACTAAAGCTATCCACGAGTTGAGGCCTTTCTTGGAGTTGAACTCCAAGTTATAACGTGTTTTGGGCGTTCAACTCCGGATCATGACGTGTTTCTGGCGTTTAACTCCAGACAGCAGCATGAACTTGGCGTT
>NC_029776.3:30367574-30368815 GCF_000817695.3 Arachis duranensis
CCCTCCTATCCACTGATGCTCAAAGCCTTGGATCCTTTTCACCCTTGCCTTTTGGTTTTAAGGGCTATTGGCTTTTTCTTTTTCTTGATCCAATGATTTCTTGTAAAAGTTTTTTTTTATTGCTTTTTCTTGCTTCAAGAATCAAATTCATGATTTTTTAGATCATCAATAATATTTTTCGTGTTCCTCATTCTTTCAGGAGCCAATATTCATAAAATTCAAGATAAAAATTATGCACTGTTCAAGCATTTATTCAGAGAACAAAAAGTATTACCACAACATGTAATTAATTATAATTTTTATTATTAAGAACTCGAAAAATATAAATTACTTCTTTATTCTAAAAATCTACTACTTTATTCATGTCTGATGATGATGAGAAAAATAAATTATAACTTAATTGGAAATAAAACCAGAATAGATATGCTAATTACTACTACTCCTATATAACTTCTAAGGTAAATTTCTATAAAAATACTATCACAGAGTTAAAGCTTAAAATTAGAACTTAACAACCTGTATTTTTGGGAAGTGGATGTTCCTCTAGTCTGTGGGGTGATTGGTCCTTCAAGGAATAGCTTCTGACGCTTTAGTTCCTTCAGTTTACATCCTTGCTCTTCCTGTTCCCTTAGGTTCCATGATCTTGATGAGTTTTAGCTCAGTGATCATGGCAACTCACACCAAACTTAGAGGTTTGCTTGTCCTGAAGCAAAAGAAAGAAAAGGAGAGGAATAGAGGGAGAGGCAATTTCGAAATCCAGAAGATATGATGAGTTGAAAAAGATTTGAAAAAGATTTGGATTGAAAAAAAGATTTGTGTTTATGAATTAAGATATATTTGATACTTTTGAAAAAGGGATTTTAGAAATTAGGATTTTTAGAAAACTAATTTGATTTGAGGGATGAAAATTTGAAACATGTTTATGCAAGAAATCATGAATTGAAACATAAAAATTTAGAAAAATTATAAAGAAAAACGAATTTTACCTCCTCCCACCATCCTGGCGTTAAACGCCCAAACGATGCATGTTTTGAGCGTTTAACGCCCAAATGCTGCTTCTCCTGGGCGTTCAACGCCCAGCTGATGCTTCTTTCTGGCGTTGAACGCCAGGAAGTCCTTTGTCACTGGGCGTTTTTCTGAACGCCCAGGATGCTATCAATCTGGCGTTAAACGCCCAGAAGGTGCTTCTTTCTGGCGTTCAACGCCCAGAAGATGCTCCTTTCTGGCGTTTAACGCCCAGA
>NC_029776.3:30374697-30375343 GCF_000817695.3 Arachis duranensis
TACTAACTCCAATGGAGGGTATACAGATACTACTCCCATATGAAGCAGTAGTGGGGTTAGCATATGACCCCAGAGTCCTTTTGGACTGTTCATTCCTACTTGCTTCCATGATGGATTACAAGAGATAATTTATATGTTGATTTTATTTATTTTATAAAAGTGGAATAAATAAAAACGAAATATATAAAAAGAACTTTAAAAACATTTTGTGAAAATTTTTCGAAAAATTTTGAAATTGAAATCTGAAATTTATATAAAAAATTTCGAAAAAGTAGTTCAAAATTAGTTAGAAAATATAAATTTTTTTTTTTTGAATTTTGAATTTTATGATGAAAGAGAAAAACACACAAAAGGCACAAGACTTAAAATTTTTAGATTTACTGCTCCTTATTTTCGAAAATTTTTTGGAGGGAAAACACCAAGGAACACCAAACTTAAAAATTTTAAGATCAAGACACAAGAAAAACTCAAGAACACCTTGAAGATTCACAAGAACACCAAGAACAAAAGAAAGAACACCAAACTTAAAATTTTTAGAAAACTTTAATAAAATTTTCGAAAATTATAAAAAGATTAACAAGAAAACACCAAACTTAAAGTTTGGCACAAGATTAAATCAAAGAAAAATTATTTTTGAAAAAGATTT
>NC_029776.3:30375556-30376532 GCF_000817695.3 Arachis duranensis
ACTGGGTCGTCCAAGTAATACCTTACGTGAGTAAGGGTCGATCCCACGGAGATTATTGGTTTGAGGCAATCAATGTTTATTTTATTAATCCTAGTCAGGATGTCAATGAGATTAATTGGTTTTAATGATAAGAAGTCAAAGTATTTGGAATAAGGAATTGTTACTTTATTAATGGAGAATATGTTGGAGTTTTGGAGATGCTTTGTCCTTTGACTTCAACTCTTCCTTGAAATCCTTTCCCACACGCAAGGTTCCTTCCATGGCAAGCTCTATGTAGGGTGTCACCGTTGTCAGTGGCTACTTCCCATTCTCTCAGTGAAAACGTTCCTATGCTCTGTCACAGCACGGCTAATCATCTGTCGATTCTCAATCAGGTTGGAGTAGAATCCATTGATTCTTTTGCGTCTGTCACTAACGCCCAGCCTTCAGGAGTTTTAAGCACGTCACAGTCATTCAATCCCAGAATCCTACTCGGAATACCACAAACAAGGTTTAGACTTTCCGGATTCTCATGAATGCCGCCATCAATCCGGCTTATACCACGAAGATTCTGATTAAGGAATCTAAGAGATACTCATTCAATCTGATGTAGAACGGAGGTGGTTGTCAGGCACACATTCCTAGATTGAGGAAGGTGATGAGTGTCACGGATCATCACCTTCTCCATAATTAAGCGCGAATGAACATCTTAGATAAGAACACGTGTGTTTGAATGGAAAACAAAGGAATTGTATTAAATCATCGAGACGCTGCAGAGCTCCTCACCCCCAACAATGGAGTTTAGAGACTCATGCCGTCAAAAAGTATGTAATTCAGATCTAAAAATGTCATGAGGTACAAGATAAGTCTCTAAAAGTTGTTTAAATAGTAAACTAGTAACCTAGGTTTACAAAATATGAGTAAACTAAGATAATTGGTGCAGAAATCCACTTCTGGGGCCCACTTGGTGTGTGCTGGGGCTGAGACTAAAGCTATC
>NC_029776.3:30376597-30376756 GCF_000817695.3 Arachis duranensis
GACTATTATATATTGTTGGAAAGCCCTGGATGTCTACTTTCCAACGCCATTGAGAGCGCGCCAATTGGACTTCTGTAGCTCCAGAAAATCCATTTCGAGTGCAGGGAGGTCAGGATCCAACAACATCAGCAGTCCTTTTTCAGCCTAACTCAGATTTTT
>NC_029776.3:30377520-30391835 GCF_000817695.3 Arachis duranensis
ATCATGACGTTTTTCTGGCGTTTAACTCCAGACAGCAGCATGTACTTGGCGTTCAACGCCAAGTTACGTCGTCTATCTTCGCACAAAGTATGGACTATTATATATTGTTGGAAAGCCCTGGATGTCTACTTTCCAACGCCATTGAGAGCGCGCCAATTGGACTTCTGTAGCTCCAGAAAATCCATTTCGAGTGCAGGGAGGTCAGGATCCAACAGCATCAGCAGTCCTTTTTCAGCCTAAGTCAGATTTTTGCTCAACTCCCTCAATTCCAGCCAGAAAATACCTGAAATCACAGAAAAATGCACACACTCATAGTAAAGTCCAGAAATATGATTTTTGCCTAAAAACTAATATTATTCTACTAAAAACTAACTGAAACATGCTAAAATCTACATGAAATTACTCCCAAAAAGCGTATAAAATATCCGCTCATCAGTTAACATATTCAAACTCCTCAACAACAAGAAAATCATCATGAGTTACATTAACCTTGTCTTCCTTGCTACCATCATCTTTATTTGTGCTCTTGTCTTTACTTGCCTTGGCTTTCTCCTTCTTTAGCTGCCAACAAAATTTTTTCACATGTCCCTTTTGACCACAATAATGACACTCAATATTCTTATACTCTCCTCAAGACTTGCTTCTTCTTTGATCTCTACTTTTAGGACCTCGAATTTTGTTTCTCCCTCTAGACTCGGAAACAAGAACATCTGAATGTGTAGTTGATGTACCTTGTGACTTTCTTTTCATCTCCTCATTCAAAACACTGCTCTTGGCAAGATCCATAGAGATTACACCATCAGGAGCAGAATTAGACAATGACATTCTGAGAATTTCCCACGAGTCTGGTAAGGAGCCAAGAAGTAATGGTGCACAGAATTATGATACACAACTCCGATACAACTAACCAGCAAGTGCACTGGGTCATCCAAGTAATACCTTACGTGAGTAAGGGTCGATCCTACGGAGATTGTCGGCTTGAAGCAAGCTATGGTCATCTTGTAAATATCAGTCAGGCAGATTCAAATAGTTATGAGGTTTTGATAATTAAAAGAGAAATAAAATATAAAATAGGATAGAGATACTTATGCAACTCATTGGTGGGAATTTCAGATAAGCGTATGGAGATGCTTTGTTCCCTCTAAGCCTCTGCTTTCCCATTGTCCTCATTCAATCTCGCGTACTCCCTTCTATGGCAAGCTGTATGTTGGTGGATCACCGTTGTCAATGGCTACCATCTGTCTTCTCAGTGAAAACATGTCCGCTACGGTTTCCCGCATGGCTAATCAGCTGTCGGTTCTCGATCGTGTCGGAATAAGATCCATCGATCCTTTTGCACACTATCACTGCACCCAATAGTCACGAGTTTGAAGCTCGTTATAGTCATCCCATCCCAGATCCTACTCGGAATACCACAGACAAGGTTTAGACTTTCTGGATCTCAAGAATGCTGCCAATTGATTCTAGCTTATACCACGAAGACTCTGATCTCACGGAATGGAAGGCTCTATTTTCAGGAGAGGCAACCATGCGTCGTGAACCAGGAGGCCAAGAGATACACACTCAAGCTCTTGCAGATAGAACGGAGGTCGTTGTCAGGCACGCGTTCATAAGGGAGGATGATGATGAGTGTCACGGATCATCACATCCATTAGGTTGAAGTATGAGTGAATATCTTAGAACAAGAATAAGCGTGAATTGAATAGAAGAACAATAGTACTTTGCATTAATTCATGAGGAACAGCAGAGCTCCACACCTTAATCTATGAGGTGTAGAAACTCTACCGTTGAAAATACATAAGTGATGAAGGTCCAGGCATGGCCGAATGGCCAGCCCCCCAGAACTTGATCAAGAGATCAAAAGTGATCCAAAGATAGTCTCAAAAATGATCTAAAGATATGAATATAATAGTAAAAGGTGCTATTTATACTAAACTAGTAAACTAGGTTTACAGAAAATGAGTAACTAAGTGTAGATAGTGCAGAAATCTACTTTCGGGGCCCACTTGGTGTGTGTTTGGGCTGAGCATTGAAGCTTTCACATGCATAGGCTCTTCTTGGAGTTTAAACGCCAGTTTTGGTGCCAATTTGGGCGTTTAACTCCAGCTTTGGTGCCAGTTCTGGCGTTTTACGCCAGAAAATAGTCTCTGGTGGGCGTTTGGACGTCAGTTCGGGACATCAAATCTCGAGTAAAGTATGGACTATTATACATTGCTGGAAAGCCCAAGATGTATAATTTCCATTTGAGAGAGCACCAATTGGGCTTCTGTAGCGCCAGAAAATTCACTTTGAATGCAGGGAGGTCAGAATCCAACAACATCTTCAGTCCTTTCTCAGCCTCTGAATCAGATTTTTGCTCAGGTCCCTCAATTTCAGCTAGAAAATACCTAAAATCACAGGAAAACACACAAACTCATAGTAAAGTCCAGAAATGTGATTTTTTCATAAAATTAATAAAAATATACTAAAAAGTAACTAAAACATATTAAAAACTATGTGAAAACAATGCCAAAAAGCGTATAAATTATCCGCTCATCACAACACCAAACTTAAATTGTTGCTTGTCCCCAAGGAACTGAAAAAAATAGGATAAAAAGAAGATAATATACAATAAATATCACAATATCAATGAAACTTAGTCCCCATTAGATGAGCGGGGCTAGTAGTTTTTTTCTTCTAAACAGTTTTAGCATCTCACTTTATCCTTTGAAGTTCAGAATGATTGGCATCCATTAGGAACTCAGAATTTAGATAGTGTTATTGATTCTCCTAGTTTAGTATGTTGATTCTTGAACACGGCTACTTTATGATTCTTGGCCGTGACCCTAAGCATCTTGTTTTCCAGTATTACCACCGGATACATAAATGCCACAGACACATAATTGAGTGAACCTTTTCAGATTGTGACTTAGCTTTGCTAGAGTCCCCAGTTAGAGGTGTCCATAGTTCTTAAGCACACTCTTTTGCTTTGGATCACGACTTTAACCACTCAGTCTCAAGCTTTTCACTTGGACCTTCATAACACAGGCACATGGTTAGGAACAGCTTGATTTAGCTGTTTAGGCCAGGATTTTATTCCTTTGGGCCCTCCTATCCATTACTGCTCAAAGCCTTGGATTCTTTTTACCCTTGCCTTTTGGTTTAAAGGGCTATTGGCTTTTTCTGCTTGCTTTTTCTTTTTCTTTATTTTTTTTCGCAAGCTTGTGTTTTTCACTGCTTTTTCTTGCTTCAAGAATCAATTTTATGATTTTTCAGATTATCAATAACATTTCTCTTTGTTCATCATTCTTTCAAGAGCCAACAATTTTAACATTCATAAACTTCACTATAAAAAATATGCACTGTTCAAGCATTCATTCAGAAAACAAAAAGTATTGCCACCATATCAAAATAATTAGACTAATTTCAAGATAAAAGTCAAAATCCATGTACTTCTTGTTCTTTTGTAATTAGGAACATTTTTCATTTAAGAAAGGTGAAAGATTTATGGGACATTCATAGCTTCAAGGCATAGACACTAGACACTAATGATCATTAATAAAGACACAAACATAGGCAAACATAAAGCATAAAAAAATCAAAAAATAGAAAAAAAAGAACAAGAAAATTAAAGAACGAGTCCACCTTAGTGATGGCGGCTAGTTCTTCCTCTTGAAGATCTTATGGAGTGCTTGAGCTCCTCAATGTCTCTTCCTTGCCTTTGTTGTTCTTCCCTCATGGCTCTTTGGTCTTCTCTAATTTCATGGAGGACAATGGAATGCTCTTGGTGCTCCATCCTTAGTTGCTCCATGTTGGAACTCAAATCTCCTAAGGAGGTGTTGAGTTGCACCCAATAGTTGTGTGGAGGAAAATGCATCCCTTGAGGTATCTCAGGGATTTCTTGATGAGGAACTTCCTCATGCGCTTGTTGAGGTCCATGAGTGGGCTCTCTTGTTGGCTCCATCTTCTTTTTCGTGATGGGCTTGTCCTCTTCAATGAGGATGTCTTCCTCTATGACAATTCCAGCTAAATTACATAGGTGACAGATGAGATGAGGGAAGGCTAACCTTGCTAAAGTGGAAGGTTTGTTAGCAACCTTGTATAGTTCTAGAGGTCTGATCTCATGAATTTCCACTTCCTCTCCAATCATGATGCTATGGATCATGATAGCCCGATCCACAGTTACTTCGGATCGGTTGCTAGTAGGAATGATGGAGCGTTGGATGAACTCCAACCATCCTCTAGCCACAGGCTTAAGGTCAAGCCTTCTTAGTTGAATCAGCTTGCCTTTGGAGTCTCTCTTCCATTGAGCTCCTTCTACACATATGTCCATGAGGACTTGGTCTAACCTTTAATCAAAGTTGACCCTTCTAGTGTAGGGGCGTGCATCTCCTTGCATCATTGGCAAGTTGAATGCCAATCTTACATTTTCTGGACTGAAATCTAAGTATTTTCCCCGAACCATTGTGAGCCAATTCTTTGGGTTCAAGTTCATACTTTGATCATGGTTCTTGGTGATTCATGCATTAGCATAGAACTCTTGAACCATTAAGATTCTGACTTGTTGAGTGGGATTGGTGAGAGCTTCCTATCCACTTTTCCTAATCTCATGTCGAATCTCCGGATATTCGCTTCTTTTGAGATTGAAAGGGACCTCGGGGATCACCTTCTTCTTGGCCACAACTTCATAGAAGTAGTCTTGATGGACCTTTGAGATGAATTTTTCCATCTCCCATGACTCGGAGGTGGAAGCAATTGTCTTCCCTTTCCTCTTCTTTGAGGTTTCTCCGGCCTTAGATGACATTAATGGTTATGGAAAATTAAAAAGCAAGGCTTTTTCCACACCAAACTTAAGAGGTTTGCTCGTCCTCGAGCAAAAGAAGAAAGAAGAGAGTAAAAGAAGAAGAAAAGTGGGAGATGGAGGATTGAGAGGGTTTGGCTAAGGGAGGTTTTGAGTGTATGTGATGTGTGAAAATGAAGGAGTAAGGAGGGATATTTATAGGGTAAGAGAGGGAGTTGGTTCGTGTGAGAAGGGGTGGGTTTGGGAGGGAAATGGTTTGAATTTAAGTGGGTGGCGGTAGGTGGGTTGTATGATGGGTTTATGGGAATAAAGGAATGGATGTGAGTGGTAAAGGGAATATGGAGAAGAGGGTAAGATTTGATAGGTGAGTGTTATGGAGAAGTGTGAAGAGGAGAGAGAGTGAGGTGGGGTAGGTGGGGATCCTGTGGGTCTACAAATCCTGAGGTGTCAATGATTTTTTATCCCTGCACCTTTCTGGCGTTAAACGCCCTCTATGTGCCATTCCTGGCGTTTAAACGCCGGGCTGATGCCCTTTTCTGGCGTTTAAATGCCCAGAAAGGTGCTAGACTAGGCGTTTAAACGCCCATTTTTATACCTTTACTGGCGTTTAAATGCCAGTTTGCCTGCTAGTTCTGGCATTTAAACGCCAGACTGCTGCCCATTTCTGGCGTTTAAACGCCCAGAATGGTGCCAGGTTGGGCGTTAAACGCCCATTTTGGTATCCTTACTAGCGTTTAAATGCCAGTAAGCTCTTCCTTTAGGGTGTGCTATTTTTATGCTGTTTTTGATTTTGCTTTAATTTTTGCAGTTATTTTTGTGACTCCACATGATCATCATTCTAAAGAAAACATAAAATAATAATAGAAAATAAAATGAAAGAGTAAATAATATATGTAAATAAAATTGGGTTGCCTCCCAATAAGCGCTTCTTTAATGTCAATAGCTTGACAGGAAGCTCTTACAGAGTTTCACAGGTGCTCAGAGCATAATTGTGGCCTCCCAACACCAAACTTAGAGTTTGAATATGGGGATTTTGCTTGACTCTGTATGGAGAGAATTGAATGAAGCTTTTCATGCTTCTTCCCCATGTTTACAGAAGAAGATCCTTGTGCCTTAAATACAAGGTAGTCCTCATTCACTTGAAGGACTAACTCTTCTCTGTCTACATCAATCATAGCCTTTGCTATGGCTAGGAAGGGTCTTCCAAGGATGATGGATTCATCCTCATCCTTCCCAGTGTCTAGGATTATGAAATCAGCAGGGATGTAAAGGCCTTCAACCTTTACCAAGACATCCTCTACAAGTCCATAAACCTGTTTCTTTGATTTGTCTGCCATCTCTAGTGAGATTCTTGCAGCTTGTACCTCAAAGATCCCTAGTTTCTCCATTACAGAGAGTGGCATGAGGTTGATACTTGATTCTAGGTCACACAGAGCCTTTTCAAAGGTCATGGTGCCTATAGTGTAATGTATCAAGAACCTTCCGAGATCCTCTTTCTTTTGAGGTAATTTCAGCTGAACCAATGCACTTAGTTCATTGATGGGCAATGGAGGTTCATCCTCCCAAGTCTCATTACCAAATAATTTGGCATTCAACTTCATGATTGCTCTAGATATTGAGCAACTTGCTCTTCAGTAACATTTTTGTCCTCTTTAGAGGAAGAATATTTGTCAGGGCTCATGAATGGTAATAGTAAGTTTAGTGGAATCTCTATGGTCTCTAGATGAGCCTCAGATTCCTGTGGTTCCGCAACAGGAGACTCCTTGTAGTCTAGTGGACGTCCCATGAGGTCTTCCTTACTGTGAATCACGTCCTCCTCCTCTTCTATAGGTTTGGCCATTTTGGTTGTATTAATGGCCTTGCACTCTCTTTTTGGATTCTCTTCTGTATTGCTTGGTAGAGTACTAGGAGAAGTTTCAGTAATTCTTTTACTCAGCTGACCCACTTGTGCCTCTAAATTTTTTATGGAGGATCGTGCCTCAGTCATGAAACTGAGGGTGGTCTTAGATAGATCAGAGACTATGTTTTCTAAGCTAGAGAGGCTCTGCTCAAAATTATCTGTCTGTTGCTGAGAAGATGATGGGAAAGGCTTGCTATTGCCAAACCTGTTTCTCCCACCATTGTTGTTATTGAAGCCTTGTTGAGGCTTCTGTTGATCCTTCCATGAGAAATTTGGGTGATTCCTCCATGAAGAATTATAGGTGTTTCCATAGGATTCTCCCATGTAATTCACCTCTTCCATTGCAGGATTCTCAAGGTCATAAACTTCTCTTTCAGAGGAGGCGTCTTTAGCTTGCAATCCAGTCAAATTCTGAGAAATCATATTGACTTGCTGAGTCAATATTTTGTTCTGAGCCAATATGGCATTCAGAGTATCAATCTCAAGAACTCCTTTCTTCTGACCAAGCTTCATAGAGGGATTCACCTTCCTTCTGTCTGAAGGTTTGGACATCCACTCTGAGCTTACTCATCTTTTGAGGTGGAAATAATTTGGTCAAGAAAGCATTGACTAGCTTGTCCCAAGAGTTCAGGCTTTCTTTAGGTTGTAAGTCCAACCATGTCCTAGCTCTGTCTCTTACAGCAAAGGGAAAAAGCATAAGTTTGTAGACCTCGGGATCAACCCCATTGGTCTTAACAGTATCACAGATCTGCAAGAATTCAGATAAGAACTGATGAAGATCTTCTGATGGAAGTCCATGAAACTTGCAGTTCTGCTACATTAGAGAAACTAATTGAGGCTTAAGCTCAAAGTTGTTTGCTCCAATGGCAGGAATTGAGATGCTTCTTCCATAGAAGTTGGAAGTTGGTACAGCATAGTCACCAAGCATCTTCCTTGCATTGTTGTTATTATTTTTGGCTGCCATGTCTTCTTCTTTTTTGAAAATTTTTGTCAGGTCCTCTCCAGAGAGTTGTGCTTTAGCTTCTCTTAGCTTCCTCTTCAGAGTCCTTTCAGGTTCAGGATCGGCTTCAACAAGAATATCCTTATCCTTGTTCCTGCTCATGTGAAAAAGAAGAGAACAGAAAAGAAGAGGAATCCTCTATGTCACAGTATAGAGATTCCTTTATGTGAGTAGAAGAAGAGAAGAATGAGGTAGAGAGAAAATAAAGAGAATTCAAACACAGAGAGGGATAGAGGGTTCGAATTTTAAGAAGTAGAGAAGTGTTAGTAAATAAATAAATAAATAGAAAGAGATGAGAGAGAGGGAATTCGAATATTAAATAAAAGAAAAGGAAAAATCTTTTTTTTATTTTAAATATTAGTTAGTATTCAAAAATTAAGAAATGAATAAAATAAAACTAGAGTTTAAAACAATTAGTTAATTAAAATTTTTTTGAAAAAGTTGTTAGTTATTTTCGAAAATTAGAGAGAGAGAAAAGTAGTTAGGTAGTTTTGAAAAAGATAAGAAATAGTAAACTTTTTAAAAAGATAAGAGGTTAGAAAAAGATTTTGAAATTAGGATTTGAAAAGGATGTTATTTGAAAAAGATTTTAAAAAGATTTGATTTTTAAAATTAAAATTGATGACTTGACTAACAAGAAACTAAAAGATATGATTCTAGAATTTAAAGATTGAACCTTTCTTAACAAGAAAATAACAAACTTAAAATTTTTTGAATCAAATCCTTGATTGTTAGTATAGTAATCGAAAATGAGTTTGAAATTAAGAAAAAGATTTTGAAAATCAAATTTAAAATTTTCGAAAAATATGAAATAAAAATGAAAAAGATTTGATTTTTGGAAAAGTTTTGAAAAGATAGGATTTTTAAATTGAAAATTTGACTTGACTCATAAGAAATAACTAAATTTTAAAAATCTTTGACTAAGTCAACCCAAAAATTTGAAATTTATGAGTAAAAAAAAGGAAAAGATGTTTTTTTATTTTTGAATTTTAATGATGAAAGAGAAAAACAACAAAATGACTCAAGACATAAAAATTTTGGATCAAAACCAATGATGCATGCAAGAATACTTTGAATGTCAAGATGAACACCAAGAACACTTTAAAGATCATGATGAACATCAAGAACTTATTTGTGAAAAATTTTTAAGAAAAGAAACACATGCAAGACACCAAACTTAGAAATTTTTTTTATGCTTAGACACTAAAAAATTAAAAAATGCATATGAAAAATAAGAAAAGACACAAAACAAGAAAATCACAAGATCAAACAAAGAAAATCATCAAGAACAACCTGAAGATCAAGAAGAACATATACATGAGTTTTCAAAAAATACAAGAAAAATAAAAATATGCAATTGACACCAAACTTAAAATTTGACACAAGACTCAAACAAGAAACACAAAATATTTTTGATTTTATGATTTTATAAATTTTTTGTTTTTTTTTTTGAAAATTATTTTGAAAAAGAAAATAAGAAACTCAAAATTTTTAATAAGAATTCCAGGAATCATGCAATGTTAGTCTAAAGCTTCAGTCTAAAAAAGATTAGGCATGGCTAGCCAAACTTTAGCAGAGCATTACATACGACAGCCAACTTGATGGGAATAAAAAAGGCTCATGTGATGATGAAAGCATCATCTGAAACTCTAGAATTCGTTTTTAAAATTTCTGAAGAAGAAAATAAAAGAGAAAAATACCTAATCTAAGCAACAAGATGAACCATCAGTTGTCCAAACTCGAACAATCCGAGCAACGGCACCAAAAACTTGGTGCACGGAATTGTGATACACAACTCCAATACAACTAACCAGCAAGTGCACTGGGTCGTCCAAATAATACCTTACGTGAATAAGGGTCGATCCCACGGAGATTGTCGGTTTGAAGCAAGCTATGGTCATCTTGTAAATCTCAGTCAGGCGGATTCAAATAGTTATGAGGTTTTGATAATTAAAAGAGAAATAAAACATAAAATAGGATAGAGATACTTATGCAATTCATTGGTGAAAATTTCAGATAAGTGTATGGAGATGCTTTGTTCCCTCTGAGCCTCTACTTTCCCATTGTCCTCATTCAATCTCGAGTACTCCCTTCCATGGCAAGTTGTACGTTGGTGGATCACCGTTGTCAATGGCTACCATCCGTCCTCTCAGTAAAAATATGTCCGCTATGGTTTCCCGCATGGCTAATTAACTGTAGGTTCTCGATCGTGTCGGAATAAGATCCATCGATCCTTTTGCACACTGTCACTGCGCCCAACAGTCACGAGTTTGAAACTCGTCATAGTCATCACATCCCAGATCCTACACGGAATACCACAGATAAGGTTTAGACTTTCCTGATCTCAAGAATGCTGCCAATTGATTCTAACTTATACCACGAAGACTCTGATCTCACGGAATGGAAGGCTCTGTTGTCAGGAGAGGCAACCATGCGTCGTGAACCAGAAGGCCAAGAGATACACACTCAAGCTCTTGCAGATAGAACAGAGGTGGTTGTCAGGCACGTGTTCATAAGAGAGGATGATTATGAGTGTCACGGATCATCACATCCATCAGGTTGAAGTATGAGTGAATATCTTAGAACAAGAATAAGCGTGAATTGAATAGAAGAACAATAATACTTTGCATTAATTCATGAGGAATAGCAGAGCTCCACACCTTAATCTATGAGGTGTAGAAACTCCACCATTGAAAATACATAAGTGATGAAGGTCTAGGAATGGCCGAATGGCCAGCCCCCAAAACGTGATCAAGAGATCAAAAGTGATCCAAAGATAGTCTCAAAAATGATCTAAAGATATGAATGCAATAGTAAAATGTGCTATTTATACTAAACTACTAAACTAGGTTTACAGAAAATGAGTAACTAAGTGTAGATAGTGCAGAAATCCACTTATGGGGCCCACTTGGTGTGTGTTTGGGCTAAGCATTGAAGCTTTCATGTGCATAGGGTCTTCTTGGAGTTTAAACACCAGTTTTGGTGCCAGTTTGGGCGTTTAACTCCAGCTTTGGTGCCAGTTCTGGCGTTTTACGCCAGAAAGGATCTCTGGTGGGCGTTTGGATGCTAGTTTGGGCCATCAAATCTCGGGCAAAGTATGAACTATTATATATTGATGGAAAGCCCAAGATGTCTACTTTCCAACTGAATTGAGAGCGCGCAATTGGGCTTCTGTAGCTCCGGAAAATCGACTTCGAGTGTAAGGAGGTCAGAATCCAACATCATCTTCAGTCCTTTCTCAGCCTCTGAATCAGATTTTTGCTCAGGACCCTCAATTTCAGCCAAAAAATACCTGAAATCATAGAAAAACACACAAACTCATAGTAAAGTCCAGGAATATGATTTTTGCATAAAAATTAATAAAAATATACAAAAAAGTAACTAAAACATATTAAAAACTATGTGAAAACAATGCCAAAAAACGTATAAATTATCCGCTCATCAAGTAACAATCCTTGAACCTCTTCATCAAACTTGATACCCATGGAAGATAACTGATTCATAATTATTTGGAAATTATTCAAGTGATCTGTCATTGATGTCCCGTCTGTATACTTCAAAGCCAACAACTGCTTGATCAAAAACATCTTGTTATTCCCAGTTTTCTAAGCATACAACTGTTCAAGTTTAATCCAAAGGGTCCGAGCATGCGTTTCTCCAATAATATGGTTCAAAACGTTATCGTCAACCCACTGCCTAATAAATCCACAGACTTGTCTATGCAACAAAGTCCAGTCATCATCAGATTTATCAATAGGCTTCTCTGTACCAAAAATTGGTTGATAAAAATTTTTGACATAAATCAAATCTTTCATCTTTAACTTCCACAAATCATAATTAGGACCCCTAAGAGTGATCATCCTACTAGTATTAGTATTAGCTTCCATTGTTCACAGAATCACAAGCCCAGAAAAAATACCAACGAGCTCTGATACCAGTATAAAAGAGTCTAGCAGCGGAAACGACACAAATGTCCAACACAAGAACAATATGGAAGCACTCACAATACAATATGGCAGCAACTATAACAAGCAAATATAGCAAGTAAAGCAATAAAAAGAACACACCGAGATTTTAACGTGAAAAACCCCCTCAATGTGAGAGGTAAAAATCACGGGTTGTCCAGACTAATGAAATAGCTCCACTATAATCAGATGAGGTACAAGAGAGTCTCAAACAAAGAACAAAAAACGTGCATATAACCAGCCAAAGTTTTAAAGTACCAAAGCTCACAAATAAGAAGCAAGATGAAATATACCCAAAAAATAGAGCTGATGTCGAAGCCATTTTTTCCTCTGAAGACCTCCAATTAAAATCTCCACCGTCCAAAATGAAGAACAAAATGTGAAGAATCAACAGTTCAAATTTCAAGTTGATCCAACGGTGAAAGAATGAGAAACTGCCGTTCCAAGATTGCTACTCTGTGTAAAAATGGGAAACCTAATTTCTCTCTTGCGAAGCCAATTTCTCTCACTGAAAATCTTTAATCAATATCTCCACCAACCAGAATGAAGAACAAGATGATAAGAAAACGTAATGTAAATTTCAAGTCGATCCAACGGTGAACAACTGAGAAACTACCATTTGATATTTACTGCTTTGGGCAAAAATGAGAATTCTGTTTTCTCCCTTCTTTCTCTCTTTTGGTGGCTACTCTCTTTCTCTCAAAAGATCTCAAAAATCTGAATTAGGGTTGTGACACTAGGGTGCAAGAATACACCCCCAAAACATTAGGCTTGGGCCTCACAAAAGAGAGAAAAATCCAACACCACCTTGGTTATTCTCCTTCTCTTCTTCCTCTTCTTCTTTCCTTTTTTCGAATGTGAATTTTATTTTGCGGACGTGGAATTCTTTAGTTTAACTAGGTGAATTGTTTTTCATTTAACTAGGTATGCGGATGATTATTTTCATTCTAAAGTGGATGTTTATTTAATTTAGAATGGATTTAAGTAGATACAATGAAATTTGTTGGATGTTCATTTTATTAGGTATGTGAATGGTTATTTTCATTCTAAAGTGAATGTTTATTTAATTTAAATTGAATTTAAGTAGATACAATAAAATTTGCTGGATGTTCATTTTATTATGTATGTGGATGGTGATTTTTATTTTAAATCGATGGCTTGATGGAGAAGAAGTTCGGCGGCGCTGAGACTGGCTGGTGAGAGAGGGACTGATGATGCAATGAGAGTTTGGGGACGGGGTATGCAACAATAAAAGGGTTAAAAAATAGATGGTTAAAATGTAAAAAATAAAAATAAAAATTTTGGGAGAATAATCTGTGATGGACTGTATTTTTTTTTTACCTTCTATAGACTAAAAATACAACCTATTATTTATAACTAGTGTATGTTCTCGTGCTCTGCACGGGATAATACATAAAATTATATAAATTTTTTATTAAAAAATTAAACAAAAAATATATATAGTAATTATTATGATAAATATTTTACAACTTTAAAATATTAAAAATAATTAGTATTTATTTTAACCAATTTATATTGGTTGAAAGGTCATCTCATTTATCCGCTTAAGCAAGTATTTGGAGTTCGAATTTTGTCTTGTGTGTATAACAATCCATTAGTTAGCGACAGACTCTTAATAAATAGAGCATCAATATGTAATGGATTAATCCTCGACTTGTCGAGTTAGGAAATTCGTAGAAAAAAATGCATTTGTCTTTAAAATAGATTAATTTTTCATTAATAGCAATACTTATGAACTTTTGTCTTTGTTAAAATTTACCTGGGACATTTTTATTTGTTGATATCGTATTCATTCTTGAAGTCAAAATAATATGATCAACATTGTTACTTGTTAAAACTTCACATTTTATGAAATGATTTTTAAATTTTGCAAACTTATAAATTTGTCATTACAAAAGTTATTAGATCGATTAATATTTCTTGGTAACATGGTGTACTGAAACACCATTGTTAAGTATTAGTTAGTGTGAAAAGAAACTAATAACAACTTTTGTTATTCAATATATAATTTACTCTATTGAAAAATAAATTAATATTTTTTAATTGGTAATACATTTTCTTCTAATTTCTTACATCATTTTATTTGACAATATTTGTCATTAAAAAATAGCAAATGACCACACTATGCTACAATATATATGATGTACAAAGTAATTTTTTATTTTAAAATTAATTCTAGCTAGTAAAATAAAATTTAAATTTTTTTTTATTTTCTCATTCAAATTCAAAATTAAATTTAGAATTGATTAACAACTCATCTTTTTTTAATTTCAATAACAAATTAAAAATAAAATTAGTTAGGTGCAAAATATTCAACATTTAATAATTTTAATCATTTAAATTATAGTTACCAAAAATTGGGTTAAAAATTAATTATAAACTTAATAATCGATAATATTATATTAGTAAGTAAATAATAATATCTAATGTATTAATTATTTATTTTTTTATAGGATTAATGTATAATCTATTAAAGATTGATTTATTATCCAAAATTTTTTCATAAACTTTGTAATATGTGAACATAGTAATCTTATTTTTTATTATTATTTAAAAAATTATTCATAATTTTTTAATTATATAATTAACCTAATTAATAAACTTTATTATTATTTTTATACTAAAAAATATGAATTTATAATATTTACG
>NC_029776.3:30391888-30393730 GCF_000817695.3 Arachis duranensis
TTAAAAAATATATATAATTAATTTTTTTAATTTGAATTAAAAAATCTCTTGTAAATATATCCCACTTTTATATATACTAAGTATTATAATATTAAATAGTATAGAATTTGTTATAACAATGACTCAAAATATTAATTCAAGATATATTTAGGCCTAGTAAGACTTCAATGCAAGCAAGATCAATCCAAGCCCATTGCTAGGATATCAAATCTAACTTAGGTTCATTACCTTAAAAGCCCAATGCAGATGTAGTTCATATGTCCCCTCTCAAATCGACTCATATTGGATCTTCATTGCTAGTTAGGTATGGTAATGGGTATTCAGGGGAGCGTGACAAACCCCCTTTCCATCCCTCACTCCTGTTTTAAAAAAATACTCCTATCCCTACTCTGTCTTTGCAAGTCCCTCTTTAATTATCCCTTAGAAAACGCAGATCTCCTCGGATATATACGAATATTCTTTAAGAACTTCTAAAAAAAATTGTCACAAAAATATATAATATAATAATCATAAAATAATCAATTTAATATAATTTAATACAATTCATAACATATTCATTATGAAATAACATTTCAAAAGAATAAAATATAAAAACATATTCCAACGTAATTTCATATAAAGGATCTTCATCGCTATTAAGATACTTAAATGCTATTAATCGTTGAGAAAATATAGGGAGATAATATAGAAACTAAACAACGTAAACAACAACATAAAAAATTAATTAATTTTAAATTAATTATAAATCAGATCAATTAATTAGAATAACCAGTTTTTGAATTTGAATTATTAGAATTAGGCAATGTAACTTCTTCCTAACACACTATTACATCACGTCTCTATTCAATCTCAACTCTCTTACTCCTTCGTCACTCACGCCACCGTTCAGCCCGACCCTCCTCCCCGTCCGCTGCTCAGCCGGATGCGCCTTTCCTCCCCCCCGCGCCACGGCAGTACGCCCTCACCGATTGTTGAAGCCATATTGTGCCGCTGTTGTTTCCTTGTGATATTGTAATTGTTTTTGCGTCACTCTTCTTTAGCAACATTGCTGCGATGTCGCGCTACCCTCTCGGGAGTTGTTACTGCATTGTGCCGATTTGTCGTCTGAGGCGCTGTAGTTCTCGATAAAAGCTGTTGGAGAGTAAACCATCAATGGAGCCATCAATTCGTTTATCTCGTCGTCCAGGTTGTCGCTCCCGCGCGAGTGATGTCATTGCGCAATTTCTCCATGCGCCACTGTGGCTGTCTCGTATTCCATGGGTGTTGTTACTGCTGCCTCGCGATCCTTGGGCGACGCTGTTGTTGTCTCATTGTCGTCCTTTCTCCGCCACCGTGGTTATTCTCCTCCTCTTCTTCCTCTTCTTCTTTCCTTTTTTCGGATGTGAATTTTATTTTGCGGACGTGGAATTCTTTAGTTTAACCAGGTGAATTGTTGTTCATTTAACTAGGTATGCGGATGATTATTTTCATTCTAAAGTGGATATTTATTTAATTTAGAGTGGATTTAAGTAAATACAATGAAATTTGTTGGATGTTCATTTTATTAGGTATGTTAATGGTTATTTCCATTCTAAAGTGAATGTTTATTTAATTCTAATTGAATTTAAGTAAATACAATAAAATTTGCTGGATGTTTATTTTACTATGTATGTGGATAGTGATTTTTATTTTAAATCGACGGCTTGATAGATAAGAAGCTCGGTGGCACTCAGACTAACTGGTGAGAGAGATCGATGACGCAATGAGAGTTTGGGAAGGAGATATACAGTAATAAAAGGGTTAAAAAATAGATACTTAAAACGTAAAAAATAAAAATAAAATTTTTAAAAGAATAACTTGTGA
>NC_029776.3:30393751-30410830 GCF_000817695.3 Arachis duranensis
CTTGTGATGGACTATTTTTTTTTTTTTTGCTTTCTATAAACTAAAAATACAACCTATTATTTATAATGTTTACAATTTTTATTGTCTATCTAACAAAATTATTGTCAATCATTTAATCCAGTGTCTCAATGCACTTACTATATGATTTTAGTTTCCACAAAACGCGTTTATCTAAATTATATCATATTATATTTATAAAATATTTTAAGCAAAAATGAGAAAATTGATACGAAACTTAATCATAAATTATTCGTGATGACCACGCACGTTGGATAACTGACTGGCACCAAATCATTAGATCAAGATTAAAACAACACAGACTATTTTAAGATTAGAAAGACTGTTGTCTAATTGCAAATTTTGAATAATAGAGAATAAGAATATTTTTTTATATATTTTTTGTTTAATAAAATAGTGACTAATTATATTACCACTTTTAATTAGTACCACATACATGAAAATATTCGCATTCTCCAATCTAACTATTCTATTATATAAAAATCGGATATCTGCACTTAATGATAAAATTGACATGACATGTTTCGGAAAGTGTTTTTCAATTTAATTATTTTAACTCATTCAATACAATTTATTGCACTGACTTAATTATATCAACTAATTGATTTGATTAGATATTTAAATATTAATATAATTAATATAATTATTATAATTTATATTACTTAATTAATTATATTACATTAATTATGATTCGTTATATTAGTGAATTAGAAATATAGAACTTTTGGACTATGATAAAAACACAAATCAGAAAAAAAATGCATACAATTATAGAAGAATTAAATCTATCTTCTTTATTTATTTTTAACCATCGTTTTAGATTTTAATTTTTTTTAAAACCAGTGATAGTGAAATTTTATTAATACTAGATAAAATTATAGAAGAATCTACGAAGCAGTATAAATTGTTGCTCTTTCAATCAAATCATACCACATACAAAAATAAATTAAATTAAATAAATCGAATTTGTATTTCTATATAATTCAATTTGATTTAGACAAATATGTAGCAAATTGAATTCATAAGGTTCGAATTATATGTAACTTCTGAATAATTATAATGATATGGGTATTTTATATAAAAATTAATACAAAAATAATTTAAATTTCATACAATATTTTTTTTGTATTTATGAGCTAATTCATTAATATATGTCATTTGAAACCCTAATTCCAAATTGCGTGCGACCCATATATAATTAATTTTATCATACAATTGATCCTAATTTTAATACGTCTTTTCATGTAATTTTTTATTTTATCTAAATTTTGTATTTTTTTTATTTGTCTTGTGTTGCAATAATTTTTTTGGAGTCAATAAAAATCAAAGTCTCAAATTTTAAATTATAGAAAATATGATACTATGTTATAAAATTATTTTTTCTAATAATTTAAGCTCATAAAAAAGACATATGAATAGGATAAAATTATCTTAAATTTGTTGAGTTTGATGTCTAGTTTAGAAAACAACAATAAAAGAATGAGAAGACACAGATTTGTTGAAATAGGAGTGGTTCACGAAGAAAATGGCACAAATTTTAAGCAGTCATGACATGAGACCGATATATATTATTCATATTCAAAATTCTTCATCCTGAAACTCAAAATCCGCAAATAAAAATTAGTATATGGATTTTTCTGAAATAAAATAATAACAATAATAAAAAGTACTTTTAATTTATTATTAATTAGTCATTGAACGTTAAATTATCAAATAAAAAATATTATTAAATGAGAGTAGTTACTGAATGAGAGTAATTGTTAGGGTGTTGGTATTGTATGCTGCTGTGGCTCACTAAAATAGGTTATATTATATTTATGATTTCGTAAGTAAAATTTTTTTTCATTCAAAAAAGGAAACATTTGATTTGAAATAAAATAATTTCTTTGATTCTTTTCAACAAATTATAACATATACACATTAAAATTTTAGCCCAACCCAAAATACAATAGCTCTATATAAGAACTCTACAATCACATATAATTATCATATTCAGTATTTGATTATTAGATATTTTTTAAAGGTGTTATTGTTGCACATTGCACCACATCTTTATGTAAGTTTTATCTTTTTTTTTTTCTATTTCAAATAAATCTTTTAAGTGTCGATTAATCTTCTATTGATTAGTGTTTTCATTTTATTTTGTTTAACTTCTTTGTAATTTTACTTTTTTACGGTTCACATGTTATAAATTTATTAGCTTGGTAATTGAAAATAAATAATATTTGTATAATTGTTAAATATTTAAAAAAATAAGATTATTATGCACTCTCTAAAAGTACCGTTATTACACAAGACACTATATTTTATGTAAGTTTCATATATTTTATGTAAGTTTCATTTTCTTTTATTAGATAGATTAAAATTTGTTAATTTAGATACTAATTTTTATTATTCACTTAATCTAATTATCTAAAAAAATTATTTTATTATTTATAAAATAAATTTAAAAATTACATATCACGAAAAACATGTAGTACCACCTTTTAAAAGTATATTATTATTATTATTATTATTATTATTATTATTATTAAAGCATACCACAAAGTTGTATTTAATTTTTAATATGTAATCTAATTTTTAAGATTTAAATTTTAAATGACTAAAATTATTCTATGTTGAATTTTGTCCTTAACTAATTTTTTTTTGTTATACGTTGATTAAAAAATATGATTTATTAATCACTTTTAAATTCAAATTAAAAAATTTTTGTGCATGAGTATATATTTTTAATTAATTATTTAATAATATATAATATAAAAATTAATTTACTTAAGATAGCTATATTTAAATTGGTTTAGCTGAGCTTATATATATATATCCCCTTTTAATTAGATTATTAATTTGTGAATTAAAAGTCACTGTTAATATATTTTTACATATTTAAAAATTAAGTTTTTACTTTTAAATAAAAAATATACCTCATAAATTAATCAATAAATAATCAGTATGGTAAGTTAATAGATATTTAAAATTTAAGTTCAAGATAAGTATTAAAATTTGAAATTTGTATTCGTAATTCATTATTGCGGGAGAAGTACATTATAGATAAGCGACTTAACAACGATAATGTAACCCATTTCAATCGCACAATCCAAGGTTGTAAAGTTAAGACGAAGGATAATTTTGGCAAAAAAAATGAAAAAGACTTGATGATAATGAGTCTGCTTTTTTTAGTGCTTATGGTAAGTGTTCTTGTGAAACTTGTTTAATTTCTATTTTTTTATGAAAAATACAATTTAAACTATCATCATTGTTGAGAATATTAGCGAAGTAGTTTGTACTATACATAATTTTTTAAATATTTTAATTTAGTGATTGAAAAACTGTAAATAACTATTTATCTTTATAATTTTTTTATTTCATTTATTTTTCTTGACATAACAGTGTCGAAGAACAACAATAATACGAATTTTGACGTACATAAAAATGTGCATTATATTACTACAATTCAAAGAACAGTGTGTTGAGAAACTGATACCTCATCTAATATTCTCAGTTTACAATCCAATAAAGATAAAGGTGATATTTTTTCACTGTAATTGACTCATATTTATCTAAATTTAATTTATATCAGTTTAATGACTAAAATTTTCTATATATTTCTTATTACTAATTCATAGGGAAGCAACTATCTATGTATGGTATACACTGTACCTAGCATGGAATTGGATAGAAAAATACTCCTCCTAATTATGTAAGACCTTCTTCATCAGAGATAAGATCTAAATCTTTAACTCTACAGACGGATCCCTCATTGACAAGAACTCCACTGTCTGTGTTAACAAATAGTACGTATAATTAATGATTGCTAAATGATTCATACACCAATATTTAACAATAAGTATACTTTCATCGAAAATCATTTATATAACATAGATTTATTACCATTCTAGCATACTTCAGTGTACAAGGACCCGCCAATAATCTAACGGAAGTCGTTCCAAAAAATCAGCTTCCATCACACTGCGGTTCCCACAAATCATGCCTAACAGAAAGGTAATTTAGAAAAGATGATCATCATTATTATATTATTTTCTTTCCTATAGTGTCTAACGTTTAATTGAATAAAATTGAACTTTTTGTAAAGAAGTTCTACTATAATTGGGGTGCAAAAAAGATAATCTTCCTCTGTTGTTGTTTCGGTGGCTATTAATTTGGCACAACTTTATGAAGATATAAATTTATCGAATGTTAAAATGCACCCACCAAGCGGTGACACACAAAGTGGCCAAAATGTTGACCTTTTTGTTGATGATGAAGGTAATTTCTTATTATATCAAGAATTTAAGTTTGTAGTTTGCAAGAGATATAAATTATTAGTAATACATCAATATATATATTTGCATTTTTTATAATTTTTATTTATTGTAGTTTTGAATGGTTATGATTATTCAATATTGGATGTGGATATGGAAGATAATTTTATACCATCATCAGAAACCTTAGACGGTATGTAAAAATTTTATCTATACGTTTATTTGCATTTTTGTGTATATCATGGACTAAATTGCATCGGTATGACAACTGAGTATCTAAAAAGAGTTCGTTCAGTAGATGTCTAGGATATAGAAAATCCTATTTATCAATGTCAACACTGTAAAGCATGGATGTGGTCTGGAGAAAGGCTTGCTAAATCCAAACAGTCGTCCGAACCAAAATTTTCATTATGTTGTATGGAAGGAAAGACCGAGCTTCCTCTACTTTCTGTGCCTCCTGATGAGCTCATTCAGCTTCATATTGGAGGAGATCAAAGAAGTATTCATTTCCTAAAAAATATAAGGACATTTAATTCAATGTTTTGTTTTACATCAATGGCAAAAAAAATTGACTGTGGGATGAACAATGGGACTGCTTCTCCAATTTTTTAGCTTGGGGGTCAAAACTACCATAGTATTGGTAGCTTACTTCCTCCTGATAGTTTGCGACCAAAATTTGCCCAGCTATATATCTATGACACAGAAAATGAGATTGATAATTGAATAGGCACACTTCGATAATTTTCATGAAACCAGTCAAATTTTTTAGTTATTTCTTATCTGTGAGAGAAAATAACATAAATTTTATTATTTTTTTCTGCAGTTCCAATGAAGCTATAAATGAGCAGGATAGGAGAATTGTGACAATATTAAGAAACATGCTAGATAAATATAATAGTTTGGCAAAGAATTTTTGCTATGCAAGAGATAGGTACCAACAGAAAAATTACACAAACATAAAGTTTAAGTTGATTAGTAAAAGGACTACAGATGGCAGGACATACAACTTGCCATCTGCATCTGAAGTGGCTGCATTGATTGATGGTGATGTTGAACAACTTAGGAAAGATAGAGATATTATTATAGAGAGTCAATCTAGAAAGCTCTAGCGAATTGATGTTTTTCATCCATCTTATTTAGCCTTGCAATATTCATTATTGTTTCCGTATGGGGAGGATAGATTTTGTTTGGGTATTGCAACATCAGATTCTATCTCTGCTAGGCCTACAAAGAAAAATAAAACAATCACTTTGCGACAATTCTTTGCTTTTCGACTACAGAAAATGACAGGTGAATCTCTGTTAATTTTGAGATCAAAGAGATTATTCTAACAGTTTCTGGTAGATGCCTACACAATGGTGAAATCAGAGAGGTTAACATTCTTTAGGTGTAAACAACCACAGTTGAGGGTTGATAAATACAAATGTCTACATAAAAGTCTTATAAATGGGGATGTAGATGCTGCAAGGCTTGGCAAAAGAATCATTCTTTCCAGTACTTTTACCGGTGGACATAGGTATATGATGAATAATTGTAAAGATGCATTTGCAATTTGCAGATATGCAGGGTATCCTAGCTATTTTATCATCATGACCTGTAACCCTGAATGGGATGAGATAAAAAGAGAAGTGACTTCCATTGGATTGAAGGCAGAAGATCGTCTTGATATATTGTGTTGAGTTTTCAAGATCAAACTTGATAGTTTGATTGATGACCTAAAAGAGAAAAAAATATTTGGCAAAATTTTGGGATGTAAGTCTGTGTTTATGCAATGCTTTATTAAAATCTTATGTTGTAATGCTTTGCTCATTTGTCTTTTTCAATTTTCAGACGTTTGCACTGTAGAGTTTCAATAGAGAGGGCTTCCGCATGCACATATCCTTTTTATTCATGAATAACGAGTTCAAGCTACAAACACCAAATGACATAGACAAGCATATAATAGATGAGATTCTTGATGAAAATAAAAGGCCAAATCTACATGGAGCTATTCAAAATTACATGGTACATGGTCCATGTGGTCTGTACAACAAGAATTCACCTTGCATGAAGAATAGATCCTGTTCAAAGTTCTATCCTAAAAAGTTTAAACAGCGAACACTCATTGATGAGGATGGATTTTCCAAATATAGGCGTATTGATAACGGTTGAACAGTGAAGAAAAGGAAATGTGTACTAGACACTAAGTTCATTGTTCTGTATAATCCAAAAGTGTTGCTCAAGTTCGGGTGCCATATAAATGTGGAATACACATGCCAAACAAGTTCTATTAAGTATCTGTTTAAGTATGTACACAAGGGTAATGACCGCGTAACAGCTACTCTATACAATACTGGTGTTCCGTCAAAAGCCACACAAGTTGTTCACGAAATTAGGAATTACTACGATTGTAGGTACATTTCGGCATGTGAGGTAGTCTGGTGTCTATTTGGATACGAAATCTAAGAGAAAGAACCATTTGTGATTAGACTTCCACTCTATTTGGAGGATGAGCAACCTGTGGTTTATAGTGAAACTTCTAATGTGAATGATATCGTCAAAAAAGCAATATCTCATAAGTCCATATTTTTGGGATAGATGGCAGCGAACATGTCATATTCCTATGCTCGAAATCTGACTTATGCTGAGTTTCCAACCAAGTTTGTTTGGAAGGACGATTCTTCAAAATGGTTTCCTCGAAAGAAAGGCTTCGCAATTGGAAGATTGACTCATGTACCTGCAGGTAATGACGAGTTTATATTCAATTTTGATCTTACTTATTTAATGATTTAAATTTAAACTCTTAACAGCCTATACCCCACGTCCATTTTATTTGATTTATCTACACTAGAAAATAAATGTTCAAATAACTTTCAACAGTTATAATCTGTAGATTATACAATTTTTTATTTTTCTATATTTTTTAGGAAAATTATTCTTATGCAGATGTGTAGCTACATAATAATTAAAATAGCGTAGCTTAATCCATTTAACAACTTAAAAGTGAGATTTTAACCAAGTTTTTTGCAGCAAATATCGAAAAATATTACCAACGATTTCTTTTGAATACTCAAAGAGGATGTATGAGTTTTCGAGATATAAGAACAGTAGGAGGAACAATTTATGCTACGTATAGAGATGCATGCTTCGCCCTTGGACTCTTGTAAGATGACAAAGAATTCATTGATGCAATTAAAGAAGCAAGCTCATGGGCATCAGGATCATATGTTAGGAGGTTATTTGTCATTCTATTAACATCCAACAATATCTCAAGACCAGAACGTGTCTGGGATAGATGTTGGCATGAACTCTCAGATGATATTTTGTATCGATAGAGAGCCGTGATGAACATAAGGGGTGAGTTTTTATTAATTACAATTATAAAAGTTCTTTCTTATTGATCATTTTTAGTTTGATTGAATTTTTACAGTATCGTATAATATGCAGAGTTAACAATATCAGATGATGAGATTAAGCAGTTGTGCTTAATGGATATAGACAAGATCTTACATTCCTATGGTAAAACATTGAAAGACTATCCTCCTATGCCTTTAGCAACTGAAGTTGATAGTTCTTTATTAACCAAAAGGATTATTAGGGAAGAGCTAAACTTTAACAGGGATGATTTAAATAAAAATGCCTCAGACATATTAGCCATCGCAACACCTGAGCAGAGATATGCATTCGATAAAATTGTTACAGCTGTGTATTATGATGAAGGAATTTTTTTCTTTGTGTATGGTCATGGGGATACTAGAGAAACATTTCTCTGGAATCTTATTTCTGCTGAGATTCGCTCAAGGGGTGATATAGTGTTAAACGTTGCTTCGAGTGGTATTGTATCTTTACTTCTTCCCAATGGAAGAACGACACACTCAAAGTTCAAAATACTGATGAATATAACTGAGGATTTTGTATGTAACATCAAATTTGGTTTCCTTCAAGCAATGTTGTTGTTGAAAGCCAAACTTATAATTTGGGATGAGGCTCCAATGGTTAGTAGGAACTGCTATGAAGCGCTTGATAAATACTTGAGTGATATCATGAGGTGTTCTCCAACATGTAGCAAAGATTTATCCTTTGGAGGAAAAGTGGTTGTACTAGGTAGAGACTTTAGACAAGTTCTTCCTGTCATTCCACGAGGATCGAAACAAGATATCGTTCATTCAACCGTGAATTCGTCTTACCTTTGGAAGTTTTGTCAGGTGCTTAAACTAACAAAAAATATGAGACTCTCTATAGGGACGACTGCTTCAGATCAAGATGAGACAGAACAATTTGGTGAGTGGTTATTGAAAGTTGGTGATGGTCTAATAGGTGACAATATGGATGGTGAATCTGAGATATGTCTTCTTGGAGATATTGTTATTCCTTCTTCAGACTAGGCATTTGATGAGTTGGTTCATTTTTCTTATCCAAATATTTTGAAAAATATGTTCTCAAAGAATTTTTTCAAAGCAAGAACCATACTGCCTCCCATACTAGACTTGAAGAGGTTAACAACCATCTAATGGCTATCATTCCTAGAGGGAAAAATTATATCTTAGTTCGGATTCCATTTATATGGATGAAGGGAATATGGAGAGTCAACTAGATCTCTATGGTCTTGAATTACTGAATAGCATAAATTGCTCTGGTTTGCCTCCACATAAATTAATACTCAAGGTTGGTATTCCGGTGATGTTACTGAGGAATATTGACCAATCCAGTGGTCTTTGTAATGGTACAAGACTACAAGTTAGGAAGCTTAGAAATCATGTCATAGAATGTGAAGTCTTAACGAGTAACAATGTTGGTCATATTGTTTTGATTCCAAGAATGAATATGGTACCAACAAATGAAACCATCCCAATTAGATTCCAACGAAAACAGTTTCCCATAATAGTATCGTTTGCCATGACAATTAATAAGTCTTAGGGACAAACTTTATCTCATGTTGGATTGTACTTGCCCAATCTAGTTTTTACACATGGCCAACTATATGTGGCACTTTCAAAAGTTAAGAGTAAGAAAGGTTTAAAAGTTTTACTTATGAATCACGTAGGAATGTCTTCAAATTCAACTATTAATATTGTTTATAGAAAAGTCTTTAAAAAAATAGTATTCTAATATAAATATTTTAATTTTATTTTAAATTCTATATCAGTGTATAATTATTTTACCTTAAAAAATATAAAATAATTATTACTCACTTTTTTTAAATTAAACTATATAATTTTTTTTTTACTTTTATAAATTTTTCCGTGCTCAGCACGGTTCATACACTAGTTTAATTAATTTCTACTCAATTCCATTGTTGCATTCTCTGATTTTGACCATTGAAATTAAAGCCACCTAGTGAGGTAAATGTGTGCATAATAAACAAATAAATAATAATAGACAAAACGGTGCACATGGCCGCAACACGCTTTTATCTTATTAGCTACACAACTGAAGAATAATCTATATAACATTCTCCATTTTGTATATCTTATTAGTTATTATGATTTTCCTGTTGGTAAAGTAGAAACCCCAATGCGTGTTTTACAACTCCAAAAACTCCCTCCCATTTGGTCATTATAAATCGATTTAATAGTACTACTGCTATTAAAAAAACTGTTAGATTCTAATGAAGTCCAACTCACTTGTTTGGGACATTCATTGTTTCTGCAAGATATCCAGATATAATATGAAATTGTTGAGGTAACATGTATATATTTAAAAATTAGAGTATTAAAATGTATAATGGCATGTTGTATAAACGAATTGTGTTTTCTTTAAAACAAAGAAAGAAAGAAAAAATTCAAAGGGGAAAGGAATTAGCATTGCTTTCGGACATGGTAAAGAATGTGATAAGAGCATGTATTCACATTCTAGAACCAGCCCCAGCCCACAAGTAATTATCATAACTCAAATAACTTCTCATGATAAAAAGAATAAAAGAAAGTATACTTGCATTTCTTATAATTTTTTTTTGTGATATAAAAAAGAGAAAGTTTTTTCATCCCTCGTTGTTTTGTCAATTACTTTTAAGAGTTTAATTTTAAAATATTAACAGTCTAAAATATTTTATATATTTGTTTAATTATATCCTTTAATAATTAAATAATGTACATATAAATTAAAACTGATTTATACTGATCGCATATAAAAATTAAATTCTATGTTTAATGCCAAAAATAAAAAATATACATAAAAATAATACATATCACATTATCCTAAAAATAAATCCAACTTTGATATTGACAGAGAACATACCTGACGAGGGAAATAACCAATGATCAACAAAAGCGTAAAGAAAATTTTGTCCCTATTATGCTGTCTTTTCACTATTCTTGTAATGTTGTATAATAATAATAATAATAATAATAATAATAATAATAATAAATAACTCAATGCCATTATCAACACACACACACATATATATATATATGGCACATGCCACCATATGGAACCCAAGTTGATGACACAGACAATATTATGGTGTCATATGTATAACATTGATATGGCTTTGGAAAGGCTTAATCATTGGCTGGAAAGGACCATTAAGCCACCCTTCTTTAGGTGTGTGCATTGCTTCGAAAGTTAGGCCTAAAACTTTGATTAATACATGATTGCATTATTTTAATTTCTTTCTTTTCTGAGAATCCCTAATTTTTTGGTAACGATGAGAGCACCCTCTAACTGTTCGGTTTCATTCGTCCTATATGTACTTTTGTTTGGTTTAATTTACGATAGAACATGATCAGGATCCGGATTTTGATTGTTTGTTGAGTTTTATTTGTCATTCCTAGCTATCTAGCTATTTCTAGTTCTAGATTAATAAAAGAAATTTATAACGTTAGTTATTATTCAAGTATATATTTTAGTATTATTATATCAAACAACCTACAAAAATTAGGTGCAAAGCGCCATTATGCGTTACAGAAGTCAACGACATTGACCAGATTAATGTTGAAGATTTTAAGAAGGTAAAAAGTCAAGAAAAAATCAATATATAAATATAAATGACATTACATATCATGATAAGGTCATGTAAAAATTTCATATCGAATATTGCTTTATTGTGTATGCATAGAACTGAGTGAATCATCAAATCCGTTAATAATTTATAATTTTTTTAGGTGAAAATATTTGTTAGCGACTTATTTGATAGTAAAAATTAAAATTAGGGTAAGATTTTAGGTGGGTTTTAATCATTTTACGAATTTTTATTCTATTTTTTATTAATTAGAAAATGATACTGTGGTTCTTAATTACTAATTTCATTAGATTTTTTTGTTTTTTTGTTAGTTTTTCTGTTCTGAGCTAATAAATTTTGCCTATGTGAATTGTTAAGCCAACACATATCAATCAATAATTTTAAGGGACAAATCGTCTATCGATCTTCTTTTTTCTCCTCTCTTTTTCTTCACGAACCAAAATATCACCAGGCCAATTTCCTTTTCTGCTCCTCTCCACCATTTTTGGTGTACCATCATCACCAATATCTCCACCATTTTCTTAACATGTGTTAATTTAACGGTCTACGTAAATAAGATCCGTAACTATAAACAAAAACATTAACGAATAAAGCAAAATATCTAATGGAATTAGTGATTAAGGATTGCAATATCATTTTTTAATTGATGAGGAGTAAAATGAGAGTTTACAAAATGGTTAAAAGCTGAAATAAAAGTATATTCTTAAAATTATTTAAGCATAAGATATAAAATTTTGTCATTTCTAATAATCATTTTTTTTTCTTGTTTCAACACTGATAGTACCAGCCGGTCATCTATTTGCATTTTTTATTGATGCAATATGGTGTTATTTGTTTCTTTATTTCTATTTTTAAATGGAGTAGAACATGATAAATAAAAGGATTCTCTCTTTGAAAATAAACCATCTCTTAATATTTTATTTTAATTGATAGAGTAAAGTATAATTTTTAATTTTATAATATTTTTTTATATTTTTTTATTTTCACTTATAAAATTAATAATAAAGGACTACATTCTATCTTCTCAAACAAAAAAAAAATTGAGAAAATTTGTTCTCCCTCTTTTGGGTACTTTACAATAGACAAATTTTATGATTAATTAAAACGGGTTACAGATTGAGAAAGAAATATATATTATACTGTAATTCACTCTGTATGTTAAAATGTGTAGACTAGTCCATGTTTAGTATTAGAATTGCAAAATGGTAATTAATTCAAAACAAAACTAAATCCTTAAAATGACAATTTATATAAACTGAAGAGAGTAAATGACTAGCTTTCTACAAAAACAAAAATAAAAATAGTAACTATGAAAATTTTCAAATTGGTCGAGAACTCTTTTACCTTAGAAAATAATACAATTATTTTATGGAGAGTTGGCTACACCTCTATAAATGATATAAATATTATTGTTACATTAGCTTTACTTGCATCAGTAACATCCTTTTAAGCGGGTCTTGCGAAAAATGGAAGACTTGTTTCCAAAGAAAGGAATTCCAATAAAAAATTATGGCAATAAAAATGGTTCCATCGCTGTATGCCCAATAAGTTCGGTCAAAGTCAAACAAAGTCTCCAATCCCAGTATGCCACCACCGTCCTCTGATCATCTTTTTTCCAAGCTTCTATATTTATGAAGCTGAGCATTAATTATTGTAGTAATGGAATTTGAATATTCTAAAAGCATGTAACAATTTTGTCATTTTTGTGAGACTAAATTAAATAAGCTACAAACTTACCATGTACCTTCAATTCCATTATTTAATATAGGATAATGTTAGAAAGATAATAAAATATTAATTAAAATAATTTAAATTTATTTTGTTTAATATTTATTAATTTTAATAATAATTAATAAATATTAAATAAAATAATTGTAAACGGTTTGAATTAATTTTTTTGTTGTTTCTTAAATATTATTGTTCAATATATATGAGAATTGTTTTGTTGAAGAGAGATGTTTGATAAAAAAATAAAAATTGTGATTAATTTTTGAGAAAATGTGTATTGTACATGATATTTTAAATTTTTTTTACCATAAAGTGTGCAATTTTTATTTTTCATTCATCTTTTTTTTATATTTTTTTAATTTGAATATAGAGGCTGGATTGGAGTAGAACGGAGTTATGGAGAGTAGAGGTGCATGTTTAACATGGATGTGATGTCAGTAAGAAAAAAAATTGGACGGTCCGCGTTGATAGTGAGTAATCAGACGATCTAATTTAAATTGCACAAATCGGACCATCTGATTTGATCCTCTCTGTCACGTGTCGTCCATGCAACTAATCGAGATGGTGATCTTCTTTAAACCAACAAAACCCCACTTGAAGCTCCACTCTTCATTGTGTCCCTTTCCTCACTTAGTTTCCCATCCATCCAGCAACTACTTTTCTCCATTTTACCACCTTGTTCAACCTTTGGAAAAAAATCAATTACAATGTCAAAGAAGCAAAAACATAAAGATATTGATCGTCATAAACTTCATATTATTAATTATCTCTGCTATTTTGATTATGTAAGTTTGTTTTTAAATTTTTTATATATCTAAAATATTATAAATAATGTTAAGAATGAAGATTGTTAATGATAATTAGTGTAGTAGTTTAAAATATATATTTAAATTTAGTTAGTAAATATATTAGCTATTGCATCTGTTTAGAAGATTTTTTTGTAATAATTTTTAGAATTATCTATTTAGAGTTATGTTAATTGTTTGTAATAATTTTGGAAATTATGGTTAATCGTTAGGTTTTATAAAATATAATATATTATATTTTACCAGTAATAATAATTTATTTATCGTTAGATATTTGAATTGATATAAATATAATATATATTGTTGTAGCTGAGGTTTTAATAAGTAAAACATGATTAGTTAAGTTAAATAAGAGTTGGATTTATTTAGCTATTAGTTATTATTAATAGTTAGTTGGTAATTATATTATGATTATTTGTGATAATATAGGAATTATTATTATTATTCATTAAACTATAAATATATAAATAAATAATTATGTAGGAAACCGTTGAATTATTAATATTTTGAAATTAAATTACTAGTATCAATATTTAGTTGTATTTATATGCATGCATGCCAGTTATTAAATTAGCGTTAGTCTAATAAATTAGTTACTATTATTAGGGAATTGTTAACTTTTAGTAGTGAATTAGTAATTATTATTAATTTACTAATAATTTGATATGTTTTTGTAGAGTTTATGAAATTTGACATGTAATCACTTACTGCCTCCGGATCAATACAAATATAATCATGCTGTGGAAGAGCATTTATGGTTAATTAGTTTTTATCATGTCTCCCAGATTGAAATAGTTCAATGCCAGAAATCACTGGTAAATGCTCTAGTCGAGAGGTGGCACCCAGACACACATACGTTTCACCTTCTAGTTGGTGAGTGTGCCGTGACACTGGAAGATGTGACTTTGATTTTTGGTCTTCCGACAAACGGTCTTCCAGTGACAGGAGTGACTACGAGTAGTTACGAAGCCTTAGAGTGGGAGTATTTGCACTAGTTTGGGATTGCACTAAGAAAGTCAGACTGTAGAGGAAGCTGCATAAAATTGACGTGGCTTTGGAATTTAAAAGAAAACTTGCAGTGCGTTCACAAAGATAGTATTCAAAGGTACGTGAAGTGCCACATTATGTTGTTATTTGGTACGATCTTGTTTGGAGACAAGTCAGGGGCAACAGTCCACTGGAAGTTTCTTCCTTTGCTTCTGGTGTGTTTGTTTGAGGTGAAAATGGGAGGAAGGAAAATGGATGGAAAGAAATAGGAAGGAAAATAGTTATTTTCCCTTGTTTGGTTGAGGAGAAAAATGGGAGAGGAAGGAAAATGGATAGAAAAATATTGGTGGGACCCACCAATTTTTTTTCCTCCAACAATGGAGAGAAAATGGAGAGAAAATTAAATCTCTCTCTCTACTTCCAATATTATCCCTTTACTTTTTTTGATATCATTTATATTATAAGGATAAAATTGTCTTTTTATAACATTTCTTTCCTTCATATTTTCCCTTCATCCAAACACATCCAAAGAAAATAACAATCCACTCAATTTCTTTCCTTTCCTTTCTTTCCTTTCTATTTCCTTCCTCTCTATTTCTTTCCTTCCAACCAAACATAGCCTTCGTGATTTTGGCAGTATTGGACAGTATAGTTGGGGATCAGCATACCTAGCACACCTGTACAGGTCGTTATGCAGAGCTTCTCGTTTTGATTGCAAGAAAATTGACGGTCCACTTACACTTCTGCTAGGTTGGGCTTGGCTCTGTCTACCACATCTTGCGCCAGTTCCTAGAAAATTCCGCAGTTTTTCGCTTGCAAACAGGTAACATTATCGATTTACATCGTACATTCATATTTAGGGATCAATTATGTTAATGAAATCAATTACCTTAGGTGGCGTAACTGGGACCGTGGAGGTGAATGCTATAGATATCTTAGTCTTGCTCACTTTAGGAAGTCATTTGATGAACTTCAGGAAGGCCAGGTTTATTTTTATTAAAGGAGTATTTGTATTTATTTTAGTATAATTATTATTTGGGTTGTAATCATTTGTTTCTTTTATTGTGTGCAGTTTGTGTGGCAGGCCTATGCTGTTGATCGCATTGAGCCGGACATAATTCCTACAGAAATCTACATTGACTCAATCGTGTGGAGCACTACGGTGCCATTGGTATCATTTGAATGCATTGAGTAGCATGCAACTGATCGGTTTGACCAAGCTCCATTACTACAGGCAATAGCTGCATTGATGGATTCGTGTCGGTCAGAGATCAGTTCCACACCATCTCAGTCACCACATGTTGTCGTAGGTTATTGAGAAAAAAGTGCAACGCATCAAAAGTCTCTCCCTCCACAACGACAAATGCAATTGGGATGATATTATTGTTACCATTCTGTGACACTGCAACCAACAAACAATCCTTGTACTTTTCATCCAAGTGAGTCCCATCTACCTAGACAACTGGTTTACAATGTCTGAATGCTCTAACGCATGGATAATAACTCCAGAAAACGCGATGTAATACTCGGATATCAGTTACCGAGTCATCGCCTTGATATGCAGGCATAGTCTCAAAATGGACGACTGCTGATGGCTCTGGTGCACGAAATTGCAATCACACTTTTGCAACCCCGCACAACTAACCAGCAAGTGTACTGGGTCGTCCAAGTAATACCTTACGTGAGTAAGGGTCGATCCCACGGAGATTGTCGGCTTGAAGCAAGCTATGGTTATCTTGTAAATCTTAGTCAGGATATCAATAATTATCAAGGTTGATTGTGAAAAGTAAAAGAACATGGAATAAGTACTTGTTTTGCAGTAATGGGGAATAGGTTGAGGTTTTGGAGATACTCCATCTTCTGAATCTCTGCTTTCCTACTGTCTTCTTCTTCAAGCATGCAAGGCTCCTTCCATGGCAAGCTGTATGCAAGGGTTTCACCGTTGTCAGTGGCTACCTCCCATCCTCTCAGTGAAAATGTTCAACGCACCCTGTCACGGCACGGCTATCCATCTGTCGGTTCTCAATCAGGCCGGAGTAGAATCCAGTGATTCTTTTGCGTCTGTCACTAACGCCCAGCCCTCAGAAGTTTGAAGCTCGTCACAGTCATTCAATCATTGAATCCTACTCAGAATACCACAGACAAGGTTTAGACCTTCCGGATTCTCTTGAATGCCGCCATCAATTCTAGCCTATACCACGAAGATTCTAATTAAAGAATCCAAGAGATATCTACTTAATCTAAGGTAGAACGGAGGTGGTTGTCAGGCACACGTTCATAGGTGAGAATGATGATGAGTGTCACAGATCATCACATTCATCAAGTTGAAGAACAAGTGATA
>NC_029776.3:30411760-30413181 GCF_000817695.3 Arachis duranensis
TCCAGTATTACCACCGGATACATACATGCCACAGACACTTACTTGGGTGAACCTTTTCAGATTATGACCTAGCTTTGCTAGAGTCCCCAATTAGAGGTGTCCAGGGTTCTTAAGCACACTCTTTTTGCCTTGGATCACAACTTTATTTCTTTCTTTCTTTTTCTTTCTATTTCTTCTCTTTTTTTTTCGTTTTTTTTTAATCACTGCTTTTTCTTGCTTCAAGAATCAATTTGATGATTTTTCAGATCCTTAATAACAGTTCTCTTTTTCCTCATTCTTTCAAGAGCCAACAATTTTAACATTCTCAAAACAACAAATTCAAAAGACATATGCACTATTCAAGCATTCATTCGGAAAACAAAAAGTATTGTCACCACATCAAACTAATTCAACTAGTTTCAAAGATAAATTCGAAATCCTGTATTTCTTGTTCTTTTGTGATTAAAGTATTTTTCATTTAAGAGAGGTGATGGATTCATAGGATATTCATAGCTTTAAGACATGAATTTTAAATTTTATTAATTATGAATTAAGAACAAGACTAAAAAATAGATATAAGATGAGACTAGAAAAAAAAAACAAAAATTTAAATAGGCTCCTAATGATAGAGGTTTTCACAGAGTTAGGACTCAACAACCTTGATTTTGAGAAGTGGATGCTCCCTCAAATTGAGGGGAGAACTTTTGGCGTTTCAGTTCTTGAAGTTCACGCCCCTGCTTCTCTTGTTCCTTCAGCAATTTGCAGAGCATGCAGTTCTGATTCTGCTGTTCTTCCTTAAGTTGCTCCATAGTTTCTTGCAACTTGGTGATAGATGCTTCTAGGCTGGCCCAGTAGCCAATTTCAGGAAATTCAGGGAGGAACTCCTGTGCCCTCCTTTTGATAGAGTTGTCTTGCATTTGTCCTTCCATTGACTTCTTGGTGATTGGATGTTCAATGGGTATGAATTCATCTACTCCCATCTTTACCCCAGCCTCTTTACAGAGTAAGGAGATCAAGCTTGGGTAAGCCAATTTGGCTTCAGTGGAATTCTTATTTGCAATTGTGTAGATCTCACAAGCAATCAGATGATGAACCTCCACTTCTTTTCCAAGCATAATGCAATGAATCATCACTGCTCTCTTGATAGTTACCTCAGAACGGTTGCTAGTGGACAAGATGGAACGCCCAATAAAGTCTAGCCAACCTCTTGCAATTGGTTTGAGGTCTCCCCTCTTGAGTTGGTTTGGGACACCCTTAGAATTGGTTATCCACTTAGTTCCAGGGAGGCATATGTCCTCTAGAACTTGATCCAACCCTTTATCTGCTCTCACCATCCTCCTATTAAAGGAATCAGGATCATCCTGCAGTTGAGGCAATTTGAAGATTTCTCTTATTTTATCCAGATGAAAGTATATAACTTTCCCTCTGACCATGGTTCTATA
>NC_029776.3:30413301-30414706 GCF_000817695.3 Arachis duranensis
CTTCCAACCTTTATCTCAGGATTGGTTAGAACTTCCCATCCTCTGCTTCAAATTTTCTCTTGGATCCCCGGATATTCATCTTCTTTCAGATCAAATTTTACTTCCGGGATCACTGACCTCAGACCCATTATTTTGTGATAATGGTCTTCATGTTCTTTGGTTAAGAACTTCTCTTGATTCCAAAGATTCTTTGGATTATTCTCTTTCTTTCCTCTTAAATTGGTTTGTTTTCCTTTAGGAGTCATGATCTTAATGAATCTTGGCTTAGTGATCACGGAAAAACACACCAAACTTAGAGGTTTGCTTGTCCTCAAGCAAAAGAAAGGAAAGAAGAGAGAGAGGAGAAGAGCAAATTCGAATGGTGTGGGGGAATGAGGAGGCCGAACGTGTTTTTATAAGGGGGGAAGGAGATTTCGAAAAAAATTGGAAGGAGATTTGAGAAGATATGGAGAGAATTTGAGAGAAGGGTGAGTTTTTGAACAAGATTTGGGATTGATTTGAGAGAGATTTGAAGAATGATTTTGATTTTTGAAGATTTGAAGGTGAATGATGAAAGGTTGAAATGTGTTTATGTAGAAAAGTATGGGTCAAAAAAAGAAAGTTTGAAAAAAATTTGATCGGAAAGCAAAATCTTGGTCCCCCACCTTTCTGGGCGTTTAACGCCCATTTGCTAGCCAATATGGGCGTTTAACGCCCAGCCAGGTGCCCTGGCTGGCGTTAAACGCCAGAATCCCCTTTGTCACTGGGTGTTTTGCTAAACGCCCAGGATGCTGCACACCTGGTGTTAAACGCCCAGAATGGTGCCCATTCTGGTGTTTAACGCCCAAAATGGCACCTTTACTGGCGTTAAACGCCCAGAATGGTGCTCATTCTGGCGTTTAACGCCCAAAGTACCGGAGTTAAACGCCAGAAACAAGTTACAACCTGGCGTTTAACTCCAGAAACAGCCCAGGCACGTGAGAAGCTCAAGTCTCAGCCCCAGCAAACACCAAGTGGGCCCCAGAAGTGGATCTCTGCACCAATTATCTTAGTTTACTCATTCTCTGTAAACCTAGGTTACTAGTTTAGTATTTAAACAACTTTTAGAGTTTATTTTGTATCTCATAACATTTTTAGATCTGAATTTTATACTCTTTAACGGCATGAGTCCCTAAACTCCATTGTTGGGGGTGAGGAGCTCTGCAGTGTCGTGCTTGATCCTCTGTCCATTAACAATGAACTTTTTGTCAGACTCAGCATCCTGGAGCTCAACATATCCATATGGTGATACTCCTGTAATCACATACGGACCCCTCCAACGAGATTTAAGCTTTCCTGGGAACAATTTGAGCCTAGAGTTGAATAGCAGAACTTTTTGTCCTGGCTCAAAGACTCTGGATGACAACTTCTTGTCATGCCACTTCTT
>NC_029776.3:30414797-30415955 GCF_000817695.3 Arachis duranensis
TGGTATGGAGAGGTTCCTATATGAGTCTTGAATGCTGTTCTGTATGCCCCCAGAGCATCATCCAAGCTCTTTGCCCAATCCTTTCTTCGGGCTATCACAGTCCGTTCTAGGATTCTTTTTAGTTCTCTGTTAGAGACTTCAGCTTGCCCATTTGTCTGTGGATGATACGGAGTTGCCACTTTGTTGCTAATTCCATATCGGACCATAGCAGAGTATAGCTGTTTAGTGAAGAAATGAGTGCCCCCGTCACTGATTAGTACTCTGGGAACACCAAACCTGCTAAAGATGTGTTTCTGGAAGAATTTCAGCACGGTCTTGGTATCATTAGTGGGTGTAGCAATTGCTTCTACCCACTTAGATACATAGTCCACTGCCACCAGAATGTAAGTGTTTGAGTATGATGGTGGGAATGGACCCATGAAGTCAATTCCCCATACATCAAACAATTCAATCTCTAATATCCCTTGTTGAGGCATGGCATATCCGTAAGGCAAGTTACCAGCTCTTTGGCAACTGTCACAATTATGCACAAACTCTCGGGCATCTCTATAGAGAGTAGGCCAGTAGAAGCCACATTGGAGGACTTTAGTGGCTGTTCGCTCAATTCCAAAATGTCCTCCATACTGTGATCCATGGCAGTGCCATAGGATCCTTTGTGCTTCTTCTCTGGGTACACATCTGCGGATCACTCCGTCAGCACATCTCTTAAAGAGATATGGCTCATCCCATAGGTAGTACTTGGCATCTGAAATTAATTTCTTTCTTTGCACTCTGCTGTACTCCTGGGGTATGAACCTCACAGCTTTGTAATTTGCAATATCTGCGAACCATGGAGCTTCCTGAATGGCAAAAAGTTGCTCATCTAGAAAGGTCTCAGAGATCTCAGTAGGAGGGAGGGACGCCCCAACTACTGGTTCTATTCGGGACAGATGATCAGCTACTTGGTTCTCTGTCCCTTTTCTGTCTCTTATTTCTATATCAAACTCTTGCAGAAGCAACACCCATCTTATAAGCCTGGGTTTTGAATCCTGCTTTGTGAGTAAGTACTTAAGAGCAGCATGGTCAGTGTACACAATTACCTTTGATCCCACTAGATAGGATCTAAACTTGTCAATGGCATAGACCACTGCAAGTAATTCTTTTTCTGTGGTTGTGTAA
>NC_029776.3:30417185-30418399 GCF_000817695.3 Arachis duranensis
CTCTTCCTGTGGATTTAAAGCAGAGCTTTTAATCACTGGAAAAGTGTCACCTTCTCCCAGAAATGCATACTTCAGGGATGGTGGTGGTGGTTTGAGTTCAGGTTTGGGAGGCTTATCCTCCTCCTGAGGAATTTTCGAAAATTCCTTTGTTTCCTCTGGTTCTTTTTGATCAGGTTGAGCATCTTTGAAGATGTCCTCAAGCTCTGATTCTAGGCTTTCAGTCATATTGATCTCTTCTACCAGAGAGTCAATAATGTCAGCGCACATGCAGTCATTTGGTGTGTCTGGATGCTGCATAGCTTTTACAGCATTCAACTTGAACTCATCCTCATTGACTCTCAGGGTTACTTCCCCTTTTTGTACATCAATGAGGGTTCGTCCAGTTGCTAGGAAAGGTCTTCCTAGAATGAGAGTTGCACTCTTGTGCTCCTCCATTTACAGCACCACAAAGTCAGTTGGAAAGGTGAATGGCCCAACCTTGACAATCATGTCCTCTATTATGCCTGATGGATATTTAATGGAGCCATCAGCAAGTTGGAGGCATATCCGGGTTGGCTTGACTTCTCCAGTCAACCCAAGCTTTCTGATAGTGGATGCAGGTATTAGATTGATGCTTGCTCCAAGATCACATAGGGCTGTCTTGGTGCAAGCACCTTCTAATGTGCACGGTATCATAAAGCTTCCTGGATCTTGAAGCTTTTCTGGTAAGCTTTTCAAAATGACTGCACTGCATTCTTCAGTGAGAAATACTTTTTCAGTCTCTCTCCAATCCTTCTTATGACTTAAGATCTCTTTCATGAACTTAGCATAAGAAGGTATTTGTTCAAGTGCCTCTGCAAACGGAATCTTTATTTCAAGAGTCCTTAGATAGTCTGCAAAGCGGGCAAATTGCTTATCCTATTCCGCTTGGCGGAGTTTCTGAGGATAAGGCATCTTGGCTTAATATTCTTCAACCTTAGATGCTGCAGGTTTATTCCTTACAGAAGTGGTTGAAGAAGGCTTGTTAGAGGGATTACTGTCAGCACTCTCAGGTGTCTGATCCTCCCTTGGCGTCTGAACGCCAGAATTGGGTGAAGATTAGGCGTTTAACGCCAACTTCTCTCCCTTCTCTGGCGTTTGAACGCCAGAACTGGGCAGGGAATGGGCGTTTAACGCCAGCTTTCCCCCCTTTTCTGGCGTTTGAACGCCAAAAGTGTTCCTCTCTGGGCTCTTAC
>NC_029776.3:30418538-30419989 GCF_000817695.3 Arachis duranensis
TGTCTTCCCACTCCTCAGTTGAACTGCTTGACATTCCTCTGTTATCTGTTTGGCTATCTGCTGTTTTGCTTGATTCAACTGCAGTTCTATGTTCTTGTTAGCAATTTTAGTTTCATGGAGCATCTCTTTAAATTCTGCTAACTGTTTTGTCATCAGGTGTAATTGTTGATTAAGCTCAATCATCCTGACTTCCTCTTTTGGAGAGAACTCATTGCTAGAATACAAATATTGATTTCTAGCAACAGTGTCTATAAGCTCTTGAGCCTCTTCAATTGTCTTCCTCATGTGGATAGATCCACCAGCTGAGTGGTCTAAAGACATCTGAGCTTTTTCTGTAAGCCCATAGTAGAAGATGTCTAACTGTACCCACTCTGAAAACATTTCAGAGGGGCATTTTCTTAGCATACCTCTATACCTCTCCCAGGCATTGTAAAGGGATTCATTATCCTCTTGTTTAAAGCCTTGGATGTCCAGCCTTAGCTGTGTCATCCTCTTTGGAAGGTAAAAGAGATTCAGGAATTTGTCTGATAACTGTTTCCATGTCCTTATGCTTGCTGTAGGTTGGTTATTCAACCACCTCTTAGCTTGATCTTTTACAGCAAATGGAAATAGTAATAGTCTGTAGACATCCTGATCCACCTCTTTATCACGTACTATGTCAGCAATTTGCAAGAACTGTGCCAGAAACTCAGTAGGTTTTTCTTGTGGAAGACCGGAATACTGGCAGTTTTGCTGCACTATGATAATGAGTTGGGGATTTAGCTCAAAGCTGCTTGCTTTGATGGGAGGTGTACAGATGCTACTCCCATATGCAACTGTAATGGGGTTAGCATATGACCCCAGAGTCTTTCTGGACTGTTCAACTCCACTTAGGTCCATGATGGATAAAGGGAAATGATATGGATTGCAAGTAGATAAAAATATTTTTTTTTGAATTAACCGAAAAATAAAATAAAAACAAAAGGAAAATAAAGTAAAAAAAAATTCAAAAATTAAAAGAAAATAAGATCAAAGCAAATTAAAAACTGAATCAATTAGTTAATTAAAAAAAGATTTTGAGATTAGCAATTAGAAAGATATGATTGAAAAATTTTTATGAAAAAGATTTGATTTTTGAAATGAGGAAAGAGAAAAACAACAAAATGACACCAAACTTAAAATTTTTAGAAAATCAAACACTAATTTTCGAAAATTTTAAGGGAAAAACACAAAGAGGACACCAAACTTAGAATTTTTACGGATCAAAAAGGGACTAAGGACATGCAAATTCGAAAATTAAAAGAAAAACAAAAGCATGCAATTGACACCAAACTTAAAATATGAAACTAGACTCAACTAAAAGACTCTAAACCAACAAAAATAAAACAGTCCTAATCTAAGCAACAAGATAAGCCGTCAGTTGTCCAAACTCGAACAATCCCCGGCAACGGCGCCAAAAACTTGGTGCACGA
>NC_029776.3:30420864-30425830 GCF_000817695.3 Arachis duranensis
TATACATTGCTGGAAAGCCCAGGATGTCTACTTTCCAACGCCATTAAGAGCGCGCCAATTGGGCTTCTGTAGCTCCAGAAAATCCACTTCGAGTGCAGGGAGGTCAGAATCCAACAGCATCTGCAGTCCTTTTCAGTCTCTGAATCAGATTTTTGCTCAGGACCCTCAATTTCAGCCAGAAAATACCTAAAATCACAGAAAAACACACAAACTCATAGTAAAGTCCAGAAAAGTGAATTTTAACTAAAAACTAATAAAAATATACTAAAAACTAACTAGATCATTCTAAAAACATACTAAAAACAATGCCAAAAAGCGTATAAATTATCCGCTCATCAGGCTCCTTATGACACATGGCCTCAAACCATATTGGCAAAGCTTCGTATGATGCTTCCCAACCTCCAAATATTTTTTCACTGACTTTTGCTTTGCCAACCATGCTTTTCGATAGCTGATGGTGTAATTAAACTTCGACTGCACTTCTGCAATAATTGATTTCACCTTTATGGAGGGGTCAGCCTCAACCAACGGCTTTATTGCTTCTGCAATTGTATTCGAATTCAGCTTCGAATGATCCTGAGAAATGGTAGCTCTGGTACAAGTGTGACTACCATTATACCTCCTTATAACCCAATAGTACTTTCTGCGGATCATGCTAACCCTAATCAGCCAATCACAACCTGACCTATATTTTGTACACTTGGCATAAAATATCAACGGCTCCGACTCATACACCCGGTAGTATACACCTCTTCGGATGGTATAATCTTTCATTACCATAATAACAACTTTCTTGGGACTGAATTCCATTCCCACGGCAAACTCACCATCTGGCACCGTAGGAATTTCTACAACGACAACAGCCATACCATAAATATTTAATAAACGTTCCACTTTAATAAGTAAAATTAAAAGTAAAATCTTTCTATAACTTATAAATCAATCATACCAAAAATTAATACTAACATAAATAAATATAATTATGTCAAAAAAGTATTTACAATATTAATTTATATTTTAATATCCATATTAAAAGTCAATACTCACTAATTATATTAATATGAAATTTTTTTACATCAAGTCATTATCTCAATTTTAACCGAATGAAAACATAATCACATACATAAATACTAATTAATATCAGGACAACTAACATTTAACTAAATCAATAACTAACTAAATAATTATTATCTTACATTTAACCATTTAACTAAATCAATAACTAACTTGCATTCATATATTCAGGAAATTCTGGAGCATGCATGGCTTCCAAATCCAAAGCTCGTATGAAAGATGGCTCCTCAAACGGATTTTCATTTTCCAATGCATTTGCCACGTTTGTCACATTTTCTCCCATAGTACCGTCACCTTACTCTTCGTCTCCGTCTGGACCAAAAACTACGTAATTGCTCTCAAACTCTTCTTCACTGTCACTATTGTAATCTTTCTGTTTAATATTTTGGTCGGCTTCAGATTATTCAAATTCAATATACTATTCAATGAACAACATTTGAGCGCGACTTTCAATATACATTGAAAACATCTCTTGCATGCTCGCTTCATCAGCTATATATTTGGTTTGAAATTGAATGAATCTGTCAAATACCGGTATAAGATACCTATATAAAATATATGATATTTTCCTTGGCATTTCAGAATCTATCTTCTCATAAATCACACATTTTAGTTCTTTGAATGAGATTGTGAATGGAATAACAACATCTAACAGATTTTCACAAACAAATTTCACTCCTTCAGATGTTTGTAATAAAATCTGACCAAAATAATATATTTTCAATAAGACTCTATCATCCATGTTTTTCACTCACATGAATATAAACTATACTATCAATTTTTTTTCGCTCAAACAAAATAATAGAGATACAAGTGTGTGGAAGAGCTTAGGAAAGAAGAAGAGCACGAAGTAGAAGATGAGATTTGGAATCTCGTAACACACAGCTATATATATACATATGAACTTCACTAATTGTACCCACCGATTTCTGTTTGTCCGTTGAAATCATACATACTATAATCAAATCGAACTGTCCGATTTGATTTTTTCAAATAAAAAAATTAACCCTATTGAAATCGGATGGTTCGATTTTCATTGCCGAATTTCAAAATTTTTCCTCCACATAAATCAGACCGTCCGATTTGTAAAGCCTGATTTCAATAACAAAAAAATCGGATAGTCCGATTTTTTCATGTCAATGTTCAGACAAAGCTGTCCCACACTCCTGTATAGCACCCTGCAACTCCATAATCAGGCACAACACACACTCAGTTTCAATATAAAAAAAATGAGCCTTTTTATATATATATATAAGCACAACATTGTCTTAAAAAATGCAATGACTATATTAACGGAATTTTATTTAAATAAAAAGTACTTTATTCATTATTTTATCCTAAAATAAGAAGATTTATGAAATTAATCTATTTCGAAGTGTTACTTGAAATGATGATGATGAATTAGGTCTGAAGTCTGAACCAAACGCTTCAAATTTTTTTTATTTCTCTTATTTTTACTTTTGAATGAAAATTAGAGATAATTGCAAGAGACTACAATGTCAAAATGAGGTATTTTAAGCAGACTATCAATAAAAATGATAATTATCTGGAGTAGATGACTTAGTCGCACATGAGAATTTCTTCTATTGATGATGGACAATTATCCTCTGATTGTGTGGGTGGTTACTACAAAGTGAAGTTGTTATCCATCTACATGTTGAGTAACCAAAATAATGGACCCCTCAAAAGTTGGATTAGATATTGTATTATGGAACCCTGTTTCACAGCCATTCCAGGTGCAATGACCCAGTTGACCTACAGGACCTGTTCAGTCAATTGGATTAGGTCGAATAAAGTGGTCCTAATTAGCCTATCACTCTCTACAGGTTAATTTTGGATTTCTAGCATTTTTGGACTTATGTAGGAACATAACCAAATTTTTCAGGTTAATACATGTGAAAGTGGATTTGACCTTATTCTCCCAAGCAATACTAAAAAAATTCTCATTTTCACTCTTTTTGCTAGTGAAAAAAGATTGAATTTTCTTTCACATTGTTGTACTCTATACTTGCAAAAATGGAGCTAACATTATTTTTTATTTTTGCAATCATTGCTTACAAAAATGACATAAATTATCACTACAAGAAAAAAGAGCTATCGGCATGCTTTTATGAGGATGGCGATTGATTAGAGATTTGGTCACGTTTTTTCTTGCCACGCTTCAAAAGCGTGCCAAAAAAGGTCAATGGTAACACTTTTATGAGGGTGGCGATTGATTAGAGATTTAGGCATAGTTTTTTCTTGCCACGCTTCAAATGCGTGGCCTTAAAGAGAAACAGGTACGCTTTTAAAGCGTGCCGATAGAGTTACGTTATGATAACATTTTTAAAATTCTATCGCTAGACTTTTTATTGCCACACTTCAAAAGCGTGACCTACAGGTATCAATCGGCACACTTTTGAAGCATGACTATTTTTTTCTTTTGATGACTTTTTAAAAGTGTACCTATTTTCTACCCTGTTATGTATTAATGTTCATAAACCCTAAATTGTCATACACTCCTCTCTCTTTCTCTCTCTCTCTCTCTCTCTCTCTCTCTCTCTCTCTCTCTCTTTCTCACGCACTCACGCAGCGCACATAGTCACAAATGCCTCTCTCACTCATGCAATCTCAGGCTCCATTATCCTCTCTCCATCACAGTCCTCTCTACTGTTGTCCGTCGAAGCCCCACGCCATCCAGCATCCACGTGTGCTCCGTTGCAGTTTGTCAGCCTCTAGCCATTCTCAGTGCTATGGTGTTTCGTCGCAGTGAGTTACCGTCGGATTTATCCGCCGGTAATGAGCCCTAAAATTCAAAGCGCGAACCCTCTCCATCTTCATTTTGAAATTTCCTCTCTCTCTAACCTCTCTTCTCCTTTTTTCTCTCTAACTGCCTCTTCTTCCTACCGCTTCGTCAACCCCATCGTTGCCTGCCCCTCCTGTCGCCACCTCCTCTCCCCCTCACTGAAACCAGCCCATCCTTCTTCTCCCCTTCTTCAGCCGTGACTCCCTTTTTCTCTCTATTCATTTGTCATCGTCGCTGTCCAACACAATCGCTATTGCTGTCTGGTGCACGAAATTGCAATCACACTTTTGCAATCCCGCACAACTAACCAGCAAGTGCACTGGGTCGTCCAAGTAATACCTTACGTGAGTAAGGGTCGATCCCACAGAGATTGTCAGCTTGAAGCAAGCTATGGTTATCTTGTAACTCTTAGTCAGGATATCAATAATTATCAGGGTTGATTGTAAAAAGTAAAAGAACATGAAATAAGTACTTGTTTTGCAGTAATGGAGAACAGGTTGAGGTTTTGGAGATGCTCTATCTTCTGAATCTCTGCTTTCCTACTGTCTTCTTCTTCAAGCATGCAAGGCTCCTTCTATGGCAAGCTGTATGTAGGGTTTCACTGTTGTCAATGGCTACCTCCCATCCTCTCAGTGAAAATGTTCAATGCGCCCTGTCACGGCACGGCTAATCATCTGTCGGTTCTCAATCGGGTTGGAATAGAATCAAATGATTCTTTTGCGTTTGTCACTAACGCCCAGCCTTCAGGAGTTTAAAGCTCGTCACAGTCATTCAATCCTTGAATCCTACTCAGAATACCACATACAAGGTTTAGACCTTCCGAATTCTCTTGAATGCCGCCATCAATTCTAGCTTATACCACGAAGATTCCGATTAAGGAATCCGTAGAACGGAGGTGGTTGTCAGGCACACGTTCATAGGTGAGAATGATGATGAGTGTCACAGATCATCACATTCATCAGGTTTAGGAACAAGTGATATCTTAGAATGGAAGCAAGCATGATTGAATGAAAAACAGTAGTAATTGCATTAATCCATCAAGACACAGCAGAGCTCCTCACCCCCAACCATGGGGTTTAGAGACTCATGCTGTAGAAGATACAATGA
>NC_029776.3:30426062-30426394 GCF_000817695.3 Arachis duranensis
CTTGGGCTGAGCATTGAAGCTTTTATGTGTAGAGACTTTTTCTGGAGTTAAACGCCAGCTTTTATGCCAGTTTGAGCGTTTAACTCCAATTTTTATGCCAGTTTCGGCGTTAAACACTGGGAATTCTGAAGCTGATTTGCAACGCCGGTTTGGGCCATCAAATCTCGGGAAAAGTATGAATTATTATACATTGCTGGAAAGCCCAGGATGTCTACTTTCCAACGCCGTTGAGAGCGCGCCAATTGGGCTTCTGTAACTCCAGAAAATCCACTTCGAGTGCAGGGAGGTCAGAATCTAACAGCATCTGCAGTCCTTTTCAGCCTCTGAATCAG